>NC_136792.1:41584517-41789517 GCF_951216825.1 Electrona antarctica | reverse complement strand
CCAAGATGTAAGATAATAATTTTTTAATATACTATTAAATTAATTCTGTTCCCTCCTATTCTTTTCAATCTCTGCATGTAACTTAAGTGATCATATCGAGTGATTGTGAGCTGTGCTCCGAGGGCAACCTCGAACTACCATGAAAATGTATGACCTTTGGTTCTTTTTTTTTAAGGATGTGTACAGTGTATTGTGCGTACGTACCCTGATAGGGTTATTTTAAGTTGAGTGTGTTACTGTACATAAAAGGTATAATGTGCAAGAATATTGAGAGCCAGCTATGAACTACATTTGAATAATTATGTGACCACGGTGACGATGCATAATAATATAGCAATAGTCTTGACATTACAGAAGTCAAGTTCTTTCAGTACCTTGCTTTACAACTTCTGAATTATTACTGAACTTTTAGTATTGTGTTGAGAGACAAAATGCATCTTGTTGATTGACAGTGTAAATGAATGCTAATACGTAGATGATGATGCTGGGAGCTTTTAATGTGAAAATAAGGCTATAAGCTGTTGAAGGGAAGCTACATGTACTACAATGGGCTGCACAGGGTCATGGAATGGATTGCCTTTTGTGTTCATATACTTTATTTAGGTATTATTGTGCCTCAGAATGAAACATTAAAGATTCTTCTGATACATCCGCTTTGTTTCTTACTTTGGAGGCTGAATTTTGCCCGTCTGGCTCCCGTTCGCAGTCTTATTTATTTTCTTTCAACCTCAACCCGTTTTTTTCCTCACTTTTACTGGTTTCTCAATTTTACTGTAACACATACATTGGCCACAGGAATTGTATGCTCTCACCTGGTACAGAAAACGAGATTAGATCTAGAGTAAAGACTTGACAATCGATAAATGACCTATTTTGTCAGACCATAAAGGCCTAATGACACAAAACGTGACTGTGCTTGAACAACAGATGTACAGTATCATACCAGGCAAACACAAATGGAATGAGGAATGGATATTTAATATCTTGAAAGCAAGCCATAAGCAGTTCAACTTCCTCATCATTGTAAAGTTGCAAGACTGGTTTAATGACAGTAAGTGAAACTTGCACTATAAAAATAGATCCTAATTTCACATAGGCTGTAGTTTGAGACAAAGGCCTTATGTCCAGATTTCCAATGGGATTGGTGCAAAATTACTGCAGTATCAAGGCATATACAGCAGCATAGCCTAACATTTACTTCAATGTGTAGTTGGATTTCAACTTGAAATATGCACAAACAACTCACTTTTCTCAATTTAAATCTGAGAAATACTTATAGTACTCTATAGGAATAGTAAGAAAATGATTACACTTTCACTAATCTCTTGAGACAGGATTCTATTTTTCCTTTGTTTTGCCAATGGATACCCAGATTACACTTTCACAGAGTGGAACACCCCACAAAGAAAAGCGGATATATAGCCGTTTGGAACAAGAATCTTCTAATTCAGTTGTAATTCTTGTAATGTACAATGATTTATACATTGTCTCTTAATGTCAACATATGGAAAGGACAAGAATGTCACCGTTTACCTGAAACCATGAAATTCCAGGCAAAGACCTTGGTATGATATTATTTTCTCAACATTCAGCACCAGTAAGTCAATTCTTTGGTACTTTTTTTGGCACACATTAGGTTTGGCCAACTTATCAAAAGCACACAGTAAAATTCTTACTGTGTTAATTTGATTGAAGTCTCAATCTTTACAATCTGTTAAGCTAACACTGATATTTTTTTCAAAGTCCATTTGACACCATTTTACTTTGCACACTTTAAAATGGAAATAACTGTCATGGAAAAAGAAACCGGCATTATTGCACAAGAATGTGACTTTAACAAATGATATTCAAAGTGCATATCTATATTATGTCCCTTTGACCTTTCATACAACAGGCAAGCTGCAGCCCACATTCTAAGCTGAGAACTCAGCACAAACTTTTAGATACTCATGACTGAGGTAAGCAATGTGCTCTGTGCATGCGTTGAGGATCTTCACTACCTTCAAGAGGGAGGGGTTTCTTTCTTTGTAGAGTTTAACAATAGCTAAAACTCATGCCTCAATTTACAGTACTGTACATACTAAAACCTACAGACCAGTGTTGGAAACACTTGCCACCAACAGTTCACTATAGTAGACTATTGTCTATACTTTAGTTTAAAACAATATAGCAGCACTCTGAAAAGGCAAAAGCACACTGTGCACACTCTGGTAGAAGGATGTTACAGACATACAGTAAGGCACGTATGAACACACACACACACACACACACACACTTCTTGGAAATAAATAAATAAATAGCTGAACATGTACAAGCGGGTCACAGTCCTTTACAAAAAAATAATAATAATGCTTGGTCCCTGAATTGAACACCATTGGAAATTTGACATTACCAAACCACAGCAGACCATCATCATTTGATTCGGTTGAATGTCATCGTAACGCATGATGGCATTAGGTGTGTGGCTTCTCTTTATAATAAATAATAATCCATTATTACAGTGAAATGTTTATGCTGAATTTATATGCTACAACAACGAATCGGGGCACCCGCTGGCCTAGCGGTCCAGGCGCATACCACATATAGGTACTATAGAGCGTCGCAGTCGCGCCCCCTACCATGGCCCAGGAAATGAATCCCAATGCATTTTTCCCATAGACATTTCAAAAAGTATTTATTTAAAGACGGTTACGCCGCAGGTCGTGACAACTCATGACAACACAAACAATATTTTGGACCAAACAAATAATTACAAAGAAGAAAAACAACAAAAAAAGTGTTGTAACCTGCCGTTTATTTCTACCCTAACCCAAAAAATTGTGTTTGTTGTCATGATTTGTCACGACTCCAGTTGGCTTTGTCCGCGGCGTAAACGTCTTTAAATAAATACTTTCTGAAATGTCTATGAGGAAAATGAACGGAGAATCATTTCCTGGGCCATGGTAGGGGGCGGGACTGCGACGCTCTATAGGCCATGCCTGACAGCGTGATGCGGGTTATGAGTCCCGATCCTGACGGTGACAGCCTTTGCTGCGTGTCATTCCCAGTCGCTCTCTCCCTGTTTCCTGTCTCTCTCCACTACGTCCTATCAATAAAGGCAGAAAAGCCCCAAAAATCGGTCACCTTTTAGATATAAACTTGTGCTAGCAACATTCAAAGTATAATTGGTCAATAAAAATGAAATTACCGTACTCTCCATTGGGATCAAATAATTTTGTATCGCCTCCGACTTTAGTCAATGACTAAATCTACCGTAAGAAATGTGATTTGACAGTTAACAGTATACCAAGCTTGTGTCCAGTGGATGTCTGGTGATAACCGGAGTGGATGTCTCCAGTGTGTTAAAAAATTTGAGTCTCATCCTGACTTTGCAGTTTGCACAAGTTGCATATTTCGTTCATCTTAAACTAAGCACATGTTAGAGAAGCAAGATGCAGTCAAGTCATTGAAATTGATGTCAAATCTCTATGGTATCCATCGCTCCAAGCTCAATTCAAGTTTGTTTTGCGCAGGTGTCTATTGGGGATTTCTATGGCACTGACTTGTAAAGGCCAGGAACCTCCCATAATGCCGGCCTGGATGGCCACCCCTGTGACCACAGCCAGGTCTGGGTCTACAGACGTGTTGGGCTCCTTCCCAAAGTACTCGCTGATGAGCCTCCTGATCCGTGGTATCCTTGTTGACCCACCGACCAGAACAATCTCATCCACCTCCTCCTTGTCCAAGCGGCCCTCCGTTAAAACGGTCTCAATAGGGGCCAGAATCTTTTGGAAAAGGTCTTTATTGAGCTCCTCAAATAGATCCCGAGTGATTTCCGTTTGAAACACCGTTGGCTCCGGAACCGATCCTTGGGGTGCTCCACCGCTCTCAGCGGGATACAAATGTAGGGGCACACGAATGTTGACACTTGTTTTAAGGGTGAGGTTGAGTTTAGCTGCTTCCACAGCCTGCCGGAGGCTATGGATATCCTCTTTGAGAACAGGTACAACGCCGAATTCTTGTCGAACTCGCTCTATGGCGTACTGAAGTAACCTTTGGCTGAAGTCTTGGCCACCTAGCTTGTTGTTACCTAGGACAAACACAAGCCAATCAAGTTGTGATTAGTCAGTTATCTCATATAAATGGTCAAACTTAGAAATTAAACTTTAAACTGAGGTTACAAGCCATCCAGTTATATCATGAATAGACTGAATTTCAACCAGAATGCTAACCACACAAATTAATTAACTAAGAATGGGAAGGATTTGTGAGCCTTGAAAAAATACAATTACATTACAATAGGTAATCCTACTATCTTTTACCCCAACAACTCATTGAAATGTGAGAAGACCCACCTGCCATGGCCCTGGTGAGGAACATGCCTCCCTGTTTGTTGAGCAGAGATACGTCCAGAGTTCCTCCTCCCAAGTCTACCACCAGCACATTGAACACATCCACTTTGTGGAGGCCATAGGCCATTGCAGCTGCTGTGGGCTCATTGATAACACGCAAGATCTCCAAGCCTGGTGATGGGCGAGAAACAATTATCACAAAAGCAATACATTAGTATTAGTATTAGTATGTTAAAACAATTAAAATAAAGACATGCTTCCTAAGAGTGTAAATGGAAATAAATCCTTAGTCATACATTCATTTGATAACTTTGTCATCTCCAACTTGATAACTTGAGATTATTTTGCTATTACTCTGAATACTGTACTACTAGGTTTGCACAATTCATTGAAAATAATCCAGAATTGTGATTTATGTTCAGTGTCACTATTCATTTGAACACCTTATTTGGTCGGCAGCTACACTTTGTGCTTGTATTACCTTCTGCTCTTCCTCAGTATGTAAACTAATATAACCAGAAGAACACTGTGCAACGCATCTCCCCATAAAATCATTATTAACAATCTCCTATTAACAAACATGGACTACTGACCAGCAAGATTGGCAGCCCTGATAGTGTAGTTCCTTTGTCGCTCATCAAACTCTGCTGGTACTGAGATGACTGCCTTCTGGATGGTTACACCCAGTTGTCTCTCAGCCATCTTCTTCAGTCTCAACAGCAGCCTGGAGCCAATGAACTCTGGGCTCACTGTGAAGGTACTGTTGGTGGAGATCACAAACTCAGCACTGCCATTGTTATTCACCACCTGAAAGAGAAAGAAAAACAAAAGTAGAGAGACGAGGAGGATAACCCAAGCTGTCCAGCATAGAGGTGGAATATTGGTGCTAGACCGGTGCCCATTGGGAACGATGAAAGTCGAGAACAAAATGTTGGAAATGCAATACCCGTCATGTTGTCAGAGTACCTGTTGTCTGTGTCCCTTTTATACCTATATATGGAGATGTCTGTGTCCGTCTGTCTGTGTCCTGAGTCTAGGCCAGTCTAGATACATCGATTTTTGGGAAATCCACGGATCCGACCAACTTCCCACATTTGCACACGTATCACGCCCCCAGAGCCTCGCTGATACGCTCGCCAAGTTTGAAGTCGGTCACGTGGGTAGATAATTATGTTGGCGGTTCTGAACAACTCTCCATACATGCCTATATATGGGCATATTGTCAGATCCACGTTCTGGACAACTGCCTATCCGAACGACTAACCGGCCCTGGGCACCGCACTCCCTCGAGCCCTCACCAATGTGCGAGCGCCGAATTTGAAATTGGTCTGTCCCATGTACTGTATGTGCATGACATGTAAGTATGGGCATGTGAGGTCCATATATGTCTATATACTGTATATGGTCATCAGACTCATCAATTAACACTTTCACCCCTGAACACGAGTTAATTGACTGTAGTACACTTTCCCGTTCGCGAGTTACCCAAGTTATGTTTTCATTGTTTAATCCGCATTTTTAATACGTTTTAAGTCATACAGGCTTTCCACAGGACAGAGTGGAATAGATGACGTCATCGCAAAAAGGTCCATCGCTATGGCGTGCAAAGGATTATGGGAAGGCCAATGTATTACAATGGCGGCACGCGTTCCTTCTCCGCTCTGTTGTTGTGATCTGCACTTTGGAATATATTTGAACACTACGACAAGCGATTACACTGTTTTAAAGTGGATTTTCATGATAAGCAAAGTCGGCGCAGTGGCTCTTCAAAGGTTAGTGAAAACACGGCAGGGAGATCTAAATCACGATTGTTTAATCACTGCATTAAAAGTAAAACTCTTAATCAATGGTATAACATGCCTTTGTTGGTACACAGCACTTCTATGACTCATCAGTGTGTTGGTTTTGGCAATGTTTGATCTGGATGTGATGGAACTTTAGATGAACTAATTGGTAAACTGCTGTGAAGACAATTGAACTGACCAATCATTCATGACAAGCTCATCACCTTCTCTTGATCTTGTTATATCACTCATCACCTCACCCCAGGCAAATATTATTTTATTGGTTACATGTTAAGTAGCTGTCATAAAGAATATTAAAGATATCAAATGGAACACAACCACCCTAAAGACTAATCATTGCATTGAGTGATCTTGGTAGTTGGTACATAGAAATTGATTTATTGGAGATTCTGACTTTCAATTGTACATACATTTTGTTTTTATTGTATTCGCTTCGGCAATGTAAACGTGTTTTCTCATGCCAATAAAGCCCATTGAATTGAACTGAAAGTTGACTGATATGTGCAAAAGTGTTGATAGAAAACAGGATGTTGACGTTGTATTGAAGCGGAAGCTCCGTGCCCCGACTACTTTATGGGTTTATTGCCTTCATAAAAATGTCTCCAGTATATAATAACATTCATATGCATAGGTGTATTTATGTAAATCTTATCATCAGCACCACTATCCAATGACCATCACCATACCTCGAATGGGTACCGAGCACTCTCCTCCTCGAGAACCTCGGGTTCAAATATCTTCCCGATGAACCTCTTGGCATCATAGACGGTGTTCTTTTGGTGGTTGCTGTCTGCCAGATCCTGGGCTTCGTAACCGGCCAGCACCTCGCCGCTTGCGGTGAACGAGACGGTGCTGGGGATGCTCTTCCTGCCCTGTTGGTCTGCGATCACCTCCACATCCCCGGTTCCCGGGTGGAACACGCCGACGGAGCAGAAGGTGGTGCCCAGATCCAGGCCGATCACTTTGGGCGTCGGAGGAGGCAAGTACTGCTGGCCCAGATATCCAGCCAGGAACAAAGCCAGGATGACCGAACCTAAAAGGTAAAAGTAAACCGAGGGGAAAAGCTATTAATTAAGATAACGGATTGCTTTGATCCTTGTATTATTTAAATACATAGGCTATGTAAGTAACAAAGCTTGATAGTTGTAAGGAAATTAGACGGACATGACATGCATGATTGATGTGTCTAACTAACATATGTCAGGAGACCGGAGTCAGGACCACATACACACACGGGTACAGTACAGGTGCATCAAACCAAAGTTACCGTATCGTACAGTATTGTACTGCTAGCCATTAGCTTTAGTTCATTTATAATTATTAACGGCACCCGGCGAAGAGTGATTATTTGTCATCTTCACTTACCGATCATAGACACTTCTCCGGACATGGTCATTCAATGTCGTAAACGTTCAACCTATAAAAGAAGCGTGTTGTAACAGGAACACATACAGTGCCAGGCTGCCAGCAGTGAGCACCAGTTCAGAACGATATGTTGTCAGGTTCGGGTTGGTTAAAATTCTCAGTCAGGATACCAACGAACTACACGTCAACATTGTCTCGTGAACCTGGTGTATATGGGTAATGTAGTTCAATAGAGACGTCACCATCATAGGTCTAGTGAATGAACACTACATTTCCCACAAAGCGTAGCAAGTACCTACGTTCTTCTGACGCATACAATTTAGAGATGATTTGGCTTTACAGTCTATGGTTTTTGCACACCATATGATATACCGGTACATGCTTTTAGAGTATACAAATACCGGTATGCAATAGCAATATAGGTTATAATAGCTTTCAAAGTTCCATCCACCACGACTATTTAAATCATTACAAGCTCAAATAGAGAGTGCAAATGAATTAACCTAGGGTATTTTAACATTTATTATTATTTATAGTATATGGAAGCATAACATTACTTATTTCTTGTATTCAAATGTTGACATTTTGTTGATTTTGCTATGACTTATACGAATGTACTGACTTGACCCTGTTTATGCATGCATTTAAAATGTTAAATGCATGCACACACACAGGCCTATATTATATTTTATTATTGTTTATCAGTGGTTTTCAACCTTTTTCATATCAAGGCCAATTTGTATTCAGCATTTGAGCCACGAACCACCATTTGATGAGATTTAGCCTCTCTCAGACACATTTTGTCCACAAATTCCATCCATGCTGTATTGATGTGATATTAAGATAATAACAAAGCAAATTTTGATCAAAATAACAATACATTCTCAAAATGTGTAGATTTCTTGTAAATTAAGTAGCCTAATGCAGATGTTTAACAATACTTTAACTATTATTGTTATAGAGCTAATAAGGATCCATTTGGTTACCAACTCTCCATCATTTAGCTGGGGACCACCTGGAACCCCCTCAAAGACCACTGGTGGTCCACGAACCACCGGTTGAAAACCACTGTATATAATATAACCGACACACAACACTGCCAGTAGGACTTTTTGTTAGAGTGCTGCTGAATATAGATTAATGTAAAACCTTGTTGGATACATTGATTCTCCAATATCCCTGCTTCATGTCTACTAGTTTGTTACCATTGCTTTCATATTCAAATGCTGGACAGACATATACAGACAGACTATAGACTAATACTTAATTATTGTAGTAATTATTGTATTGACAGAAGAGTGACAGAAGATTACATTACATTTATTTACATGTACAAAAGTTGTTGAAACACATTGGGAATGAAATACAAAGGCGGTCATGGATGCACACAATACAGAAAAGAAAATATTACAAGCTAAATGTTTTGTGAACATAGCGCTAAATGCCAGGAACATATTAGATTCAAACCTGTGAATATTATGGTTTAGATAAAGGCTCCACATGCAGAAAATATTGAATGATTTAGATTACAATAAATATAATAAAATATTGAATTGACAAAATCTCACTTGGTCAACCACATAATATGTGGTTGACCAAGTGAGATTTTGTCAATTCAATATTTGATTCATTACCAAGTTCCAGTTCCACATATTTTGTGGAACTGGAACTTGGTAATGAATCAAACCCTGGTAACATTAGGATGGTTTGGTATTTTCAGTGTTTGTGTACACTTATAAGTAGACAATTGTCACTGAAGACAATGTTTCTATACGTATACAGTATGTGGCACACATGAGTGGTTATAGCTGTATCCTTCATTTTAAATGAGGAATGTGAATATATTCTATTTAGAAATCTGAAGGAGAGACGACAACAGTCTCACAGCACTGTGACAAATGATTGTTGATTCTTTTCTTTCTTTTTTTCTTTTTTCTTTTTGCAAGTGCAATTGAATTCTTGAAGATATGTGTTTAGTGACTAGAGATTTCGAGAGCATCTGCAAGATGGTCGCCTTCCTCCTTGCTGTTTTCTGAGCATTCAGAAGGGATGAAACAGCCGGAATCTCTGGGACAGTCACTATCACCCTCCTGTAGAAGACTGTGGTCTTTTCCCTCTGCCACGTCTTCACCTGGTGGGTAAACAGGCCAAGGGAAGTGAGACATCATGAGAAACATCAGTGGCCATTTAATGGTCGACCACAATAAAAAGGAAAATCACTGTCAATTGAAATGAGCTTATTAACGACCAACATTGTCAAAACTAACTGATCTACAAGCTCACAACACTTGTATTTGAGAAAAAAATATTTTCTGATCTTTGAAAACTGAAACAAATGTGTGTAGTCTATATCACTGGTTCCCAAATAAACACTGAGATGGGTCCCATTTGTGGGTGGCGCTGGCGGACACATTTTTATGGGTCCCTTTATTTTTTTTGTTTCCTATACATTTGTTTTTTAATTATTATTTCAAAACATTTGCAAAAAACATTCCCGAAAAAGCTAAATCTTTCATGAATTAAAAATAAAATTCAGTGATTAATTTCAGTAATTTCATGAAGAAATCAAAGAAAAATCTAAGAAATCCCATGAATTAGAAATGTTAAAAAAGTAGTGAAAATAGCCGATGTACAAGCTCACAACACGGTGTGAAACGTCACGTTGTGAGCTTGTAGATTTTCTATTTCAGTAGTTTGGGACCCGGGCAAAGGTCTAATTCCTCTTCTGGGTCTCATAACAAGTTTGGGAACCACTGGTCTATATCATGATTGAAACAAATTGTCACTATCCCAGAAACATTAAAATAGAATAGAGAATAGAGATATTAAAATAGAAGTGACGTACATTGTCTCCGTTCATTGTCAATGGCAAAACTTGAGACGTGTGGGGACAAGATTTAGCGGACATTTGACCTGAATTCCCCTTACATTGTCAATGGCAAATCTTGAGACGTGTGGGGACAAAAGCTGTTTATAGAAGGGGCTAGCGCCCCTTAAAAATCACACTTGTATGAAGTGAGGGGCGCTCTTATATCATACATCACTTTCCGTGCTCAGCCAATCAAATAATTTCTGTGGTACAAACACACAGCTGTGCATAGGAGGGGCTAGCGACCCTCAAAATATACTACTGCTGTTTTCGGCAGTGCAATGTGTTAAGAGTAACACCTTGTTTGTCACTGCCTGTTGCATATTGCTTGTGGGCCAACTTGTGTGAGGGAGATAAGTTCTGTAAAGAGGAAGTGCACTCATTTGGCTTTTGTCCGGAGTGACTCCAAACATCAGTCAAAATGGTTTGCAGAGGGAGGCTCTACACACTTATCTGTGAAAACATGCAAACTAACACTTTAACATCTAGATGAGGTGACTTGAGTCACAAGAGCTGAGAGAGCAACACATTTCCTGCTTAGGTAGATGTTGTTGATTATTCCTTTCGGATTTGATTGTCAGACCTGATTGAAAAGGCCTAAAACTCTTAGCATGGGCAGTGTCATTAGGTTGACATTAGGCTAGCATAATGGAGTTCAGCTTGATTAAATGTCTCTCTGGTCAGTCAACAAGCTTGGCAAGGTCATACTTCATTTCAGCACCATCTGTCTGGTTCCCCTGCCAGGCTGCCACCCAAACATCAATTATTACTTTACCCTTTAGCAACCTATAAACACTGCTGTGTCTTGTGGTAAGAATGCCTGTTTAGAGAGAGGCACCAGAACAGCTCTTACAGGAAATCACTGAATAGGCTTTCTTTGCATTCAGTATTTCTACCTGATATGGTTGAAATTAATTTAAATTACTTATTTAATTCCCAATTATATCTATAGATAGTTTAGTTTACTTATAGTTTAGTTTATTTGACAATTATACATGTTATCAGTTACAATTATGCAAGTTCAATCAGTCAATCAACTTGCATTGTTTGTGTTCCTGTGCAGTCTAGTAAGTATAGTATTGTCGACTTCATTTACATATTTTTCATGTGGTAATTCTTGTTATTTCACTGTACCTTCTGCATAGCGGAAGTCGGCAGCAGCCAGCAGCCTTCGTCTGTGCTCTGGGTCGTTAACATTTAACTCTATGAGGTGCTTCTCCTTCAGATGCATCAGGTCGTCTACCGTCTGGTAGCCATTGATGAGCAGGGCAGAGGTATACTCCTGAAAACATTGTTTACAGCATTAGTCTCTTGAGACCGACTGTTGACTAACGTCAAACAATCAAATTCAAAGGAAAAGAGCGTACTGTTTTTGAGGGGCCCTCCTATGTCCAGCTTTGAGGGTTAAATTTGTGTAAACACAAACATTGTCTTAACACAAACATTGTCTTAACACAAACATTGAAGGCCATTGACAATGAATGGCCAGTTTTGAGTGTTTGTCCTAACACAAACATTGAATGCCATTGACAGTGAATGGCCAGTTTTGAGTGTTTGTCCTAACACAAACATTGAATGGCATTGACAGTGAATGGCCAGTTTTGAGTGTTTGTCCTAACACAAACATTGAATGCCATTGACAGTGAATGGCCAGTTTTGAGTGTTTGTCCTAACACAAACATTGAAGGCCATTGCCAATGAATGGCCAGTTTTGAGTGTTTGTCCTAACACAAACATTGAAGGCCATTGCCAATGAATGGCCAGTTTTGAGTGTTTGTGTAAACACAAACATTGAAGACGAAGGTGAGGACGCAAATTGTGATTTGCCGGAATGAGTTGATATAAGAGCGCTCAAAAAATAAAGGTAAAATCACACCTGTGTGATGTGAATCACACAGGTGTGAGTTTTCCTTTATTTGTTGACGATGGGTTCTCAGATTACATCAGCAACATGTATACTGTAGCTGTATTATATTTGGTTTATACACAAGCCAAATTCCGATGCAATTTCATGCCCTGTTCTCACCTCTAAATTGAGTCGCTCCAGTAGCTCTATGAGAGTTTTGGGACGAGGTCTCTTACACAGCTTCTGTTCTCTGATCTTTGGGGTCTCTTCCTCCTTCTCCTTCTCAGCGATGATGTCGTCTACGTAGATGAACTTGAAGTTTCCCACCTTGTTGTTCAGCATGCCTGTCCAGATGCCCATGGGAGGCTTACTGATGATGCTGATGATGTCACCAACCTACGGTAATGGCAGCGTTAAGTACATTTTCAATAACCGTAACTGTTTATGTGACAACCTAAGAAAAGGGCACCATTCATGAATTATTTTGTGGGGGGGGGACGGACAGGGGGACGGACGGACAGGGACAGCTGAGTACCACAGTATATGTTGTGGTCCTCACGGCCAAGCTACACCAGGCTTTTCTCGCCTGCGCGTGCGTTTTTTTAATAGGACTGGACCTAAATTCAACGCACGCGTTTAGGGTAAACACGCGCGTTTTGTGCGCGAAAAGCATGGTGTAGCTTGGCCGTCAGCTGACATTCATGTTCATGTTCAGTGTCATTTACCTTGAGCTTGAGAGAATCTGTGTCATATGGACTGGGTACGAAGTCTGTGTGGACACGGGCTCTGCCACAGAACGGTCCGTGGTAGGAACCATCATCCTCCAGCCTTAGACTGTTCCTCTGACTGGAGCCCTCTGACACACTGGCCACACCACCTGAAACCAAGAAGCACAAGTCAGCATGGCTGCAATTGTGTGCGTACATGCATGTGTGTGTGCGTGTGCGTACATGTGTGTGTTTGTTTGTATGTCTCAGTCGCTGATCATTCCCTATGGTGCTGAAATACAAGAAGTTCTCTTTATATTATAATGAATGTGTCCCCTTTAGTTGTTGTTGAGGTATTTCTTTTAACCCTAGAACACTAAACATGGGTGATTTTCACCCGTACGATTTTATTTTTTCAATTTTCATAATGTTGCTGATGTCTGAGGTGGGTGGGTCTTTCAGTACCTTCATGATGCTCAGTGACATCATAGAAGGTTGTTTCCCTGCCCACATCACTGTTTTTTCCTACAGGCAGGTGTTTGGGTGAATTTCACCCGTGTTTAGTGAAAATGTGAAAAATCCAATACACCCACAATGGACTTTTCTATTTTTTTCTTCACTGGACCATTCTCACAGTTCCCAACTTCATTTCTCTTTTTTTTTTAGGAACAAACATTTTTCACCGATTTCCCCCCCACCATGAAATATATATATATATATATATATTATATATTATATATATATATATTTGTTTTTATGTTTAGGGATAAGGGTATATGGCACAGGCCTTATACCCTTATGCTAAAGCACCATTTGACACGTACAGTAGACTGGGCGACGGGGACAAAGATCCTGGCACTCATTATATTGGCTTTAATATTGTCCATGACATTTGCAAATACCATCCAAAATGCTAATGGTTCGGTACTCAGGTCTGAGGTGCATGTGAGTTTCTTATGAACATAATTATGCAGGAACTTACTGGAGGAGCTCAGGCCACTGTATAGGCTGTCTAAGGAGGCTCTGGTCCTTGTTGTGGCAGAGCTGGTCTCTGCTGGATCAGCACTCTCTGCTGCCTCACTGTCTGGGTCCTCATTCTGAGAGGGGAAACATCAAATGATATGATGCAAAAGATTACAACCAACCACTCATTCTTTCCATGGAGCAGACATAGGTAACTGTGACCTGCGTAATTAACGTATCTGGTGCATAATGATATGAGCCACTGAATGTGAAGAACGAATATTTGCAATACTAATTTGCGATACTATATATTTTATTGTTCAATATTAAGCAAAGGCCGTAATTAGACGGCAATGATGCACAGCTAGGAATTTTATTGTATTTTATTTATGTTATTTGTTTAGTTATATTTCACAATTTTACATGGTTACAACTACTGTACATGGCCGTAACCTATTTTGTGTATGACAGGATAGTCTCACAGGGGGAATATTCCATCATTGTGGTATAATATTTATCAGCTGAATGGTTATGAGGATGTGGGTTTAGAAAAGATGGCCGAGGACGATTAGCCACCTGGAAAAAACAGCACAGGGTGACAGATTTTGAGAATAAATGATAAAGTGCGTATGTTTGTGTTTGTAGTTGTGACTCACGGATTCCTTGAGGTGTTTCTTGCCCATCTTTCTGCGCATGGTTAGTGAAATGGCCTTCATCTTCTTCCCCAGTCCTGCTGATTTATGTGGGTCTGAACTCTCACACCCAGGCTCTTCTGCAAGCTGTAAATTAATTCACACATTTGTTATTTGGATGGCCCTAATACAAATAGAATCTCTGGGCTGCTACATTCATAGTAGAAAAAAAAGCAGACAAGCTGTACCACATGTTTATTGAAATCTGAATTGCATTACGAGAAAATCATAAGCTACAGTTAAAATAAAAGTTATATTTACATTTAGAAATTAAAGGGACATTTCACCGCTGGAAGAAACTGCAGTCACTGAATGTTAATTGTATTTGTAGTAGATAACAGTAGCACAATTTGAAATTTGCACCCTATGGCCAGAAACGTGTGTTTTACTAGGGTCTGACTGGATTCCTACAATGACCATAATGCTTTGTTGCACCGCCCCTGCTTGTGGAGAGGGGGGAGGCTGCGTGGAGGTATGACTTGTAATCCAGGAAGGAAGTGAGACCACATTTTGATGACACAGTTTGGTCATGAACATGGCGTCATAAAATATCTAGAAACACATATTACACACATACAAAACCCCAGGAAAGTGTTTCCTGTGTCCTAAACATAATTAAAATAAGATCTGGTTGCAAAAGGGGTGAAGTGGCCCTTTAACAAAATGCCACAACCATTTTGTTACTTTTCATCTGTTTTTGCTAGAAGTAATATAATTGTAATAGATGAAACAAGGCATGTTCAAATAATGTTTGTAAAAAAAAAAGCTATTCAACTGATAGCCTATGTGTTGATTGTGTAGTTTAGGCTATTACAAGTTGAATGTGAGGAGTAACTCAAGTGTGAGCATCTAAATCTTTGTATAGGGAGAGGTGAGGCATACAGTATTTCTATCCATTGTCAAATGGAAAAAGTGTGGGAAGAGAATTGTAGGGGCTTCTTTTCAAATCATAGACAATAACATAAACATCACATATAATTTATATCATATATAATCATAGCTAGGGCACAACACATGCCCAGAAAGAAACAACAAAAACAACAAAGCATGCCCAGATAATAAGTCCAAAGTAATCATATAAAAGCAATCATAATAAAGCTACAAACCGTTGCTGATCCATTTTCCTCTATTTTGGCTGGAGACGGCTGATGTCTGAGGCCCTCAAACCTGCCAAAGCTTGTAGAGCGCTGGAGGGAGAGATTAGAGACAGATCAAGTATATTGTCACCCTCCCCCGGGACACCAGGACCAACACGCACGCACGTGTGCATGCGCCCCACACACACACACACACACACACACACACACACACACACACACACACACACACACACACACACACACACACACACACACACACACACACACACACACACAGGTAGGGACTCATTAAATGATTCATTCTTTCTCAATAGGTCATTTGAGAATTATGCAAGTGATTGCAGTGCAAGTGAGTAGTATTTTTGCACAATTCTCAAATTACCTAAAATCCATCCGTCCTGTGTGCACATTCCATAATTAACGGAAATTGGGTAAAGCAAAACATTAAAACGTCATGATCTGTGTTATGAAATAGTGTTCTGACGTTTGAGATATGTGCCAATCTCTCTTTTTCTCTATCTCTCTCTCTCTTTACTAAATCACACTTTTGAATTTCCCATGCAGCTAAAAGTGGTCATAATCTCTAACAAAACTCAGAGCCCTCATCACCACATTAAAATAATTATTTAAATTAATAATCCCTTGAAAACCTGGTTAAATATGAGGCTGGGCTCGTAGAGATAGCCCTCTGGGGGTTGATTTAACCCAGCTTGTATTACTTTGTCATGTCTGCATCTGCCTAATGTTAACAAAAGATTATAGTTCACTAAAATGTTATGGGGTTCTTATTTTGATAAGACAAGAATGTTCCTTAATCTTCATCGTTTAATCATCATCATCGTTGATTCATTGGATGCTCATATCCTCAAACAATTTCAATGTTTGCATTTTGTTCCCATACAGTTTACTTTAGTGACATGGTATATTAGTGAAAACCTTTAGTAATTACCCACATTGGGTTTTAATGCCATCCCAGCAATGTATTGTCATATAGGGCATTTATATTATAATGCTGGTCTACCACATTTTGAATAGGACTCTTTGATTGAACTACACATTATAATGGTCCTTGCAGATTGTTGCTTTTTTCTGACTTTTTCAGCTTTTTTCATCCTTTTCATGAAAAAAACGCAACAGTCTGCAAAGACTTTAAAGGAGAATTCCATGCTAGAAGGCTTTCTTACCTTTCTTTGTAGTTGTTACGTCCCCACCAAAGAGGTCCAGGTGTTTTTTTGTGCAAAAATTCCTTATTGGCTATTTCCCCTACCATAAGCCCTCAATGAATTGCATTGAATTGGATGGGAATTGAATGGGGCTATGGGGTGTTGTGCTAATTTGCTTATTTCCATCGAAATAAGTAGTAAAGTGTGCCGCTTGGGATATTATTTACATTATGAAGAAAAAAATAATAATTTTGAGCGATGGAAATAAGCGAATTAGCACAACACCCCATAGCCCCATTCAATTCCCATTCAATTAATTTAGGGCTTAAGGTAGGGGAAATAGCCAATAAGGAGGTTTTGCACAAAATAACACCTGGACCTCTTTGTTGGGGACGTAACAACTACAAATAAAGGTAAGAAAGCCTTCTAGCATGGAATTCTCCTTTAACTCTCTCCTATCTTTAATCTATTTTTATAGACGTTTTGGTTTAATGTGACAATTCCCATGCTAACCTCACTATTTCGTAACGGTTGGTTTTAACATTTCTTGCATACAGAATGTAATATTATATTTTCACCTACCTTTGGTTTGCTGCTCTTTGGTTTGTCTGAGACACTCGAGGCTGTCCTCTGTAACATTTTGTCTATTGCTGTTAGGTTTTTCTCAAATCTCAGTTGTAGGCTCTTATAACTTCTCTGATGAGCTCTACTTACTGACAGTGACAAGTGACAACACAGTGTTAACTGTACCACCGAGACACGTCAGACTGCCTCCTCCACTGGCTAGGCCACTTCCTCAAAGCAACAGGATGTGAGGCAGTTCTCCTTTCTGTCTGTTATCGCACTTTCAAAAGGAAAAGTTAAATGTGCTTAAGTGAGCGTTTTGTGGCCTGTCTTTGACATTTTTAATTTGTGTCATTACCAGGAACAGCTCCGTGTAGAGCAGGGGTGCCCACACTTTCTAGACTTGAGAGCTACTTTCAAAATGACCAGCTCAACCAGATCTACCCACCAAAAATATATACATATATTATCCCATTGCTGAAAATACAAATGCACTTCTTTTCCTTTTTTGTAATATTGATGAATATTGAAAACACGGCAGGCCTGTTGCATTGTGGGTTTGCGCTGTCCTTTTTGATGTCGATCAATCAAGTGAGTCACCTTAATGTGTGGCAGATGCCAAAAATAGTTTATTATTTATTTTTAATTGTATATTTTTAGGGGCCATGTCATGTGTTCTACCTGCACAGCCTGTGTGATCTACTGGTAGATCACGATCTACCTTTTGGGCACCCCTGGTGTAGAGTTAGGGTGACAAATTATGATGGCTTGGTCACTATAGTTAAAGTGCCTCAAA
Source organism: Electrona antarctica (assembly GCF_951216825.1). Taxonomy (NCBI): domain Eukaryota; kingdom Metazoa; phylum Chordata; class Actinopteri; order Myctophiformes; family Myctophidae; genus Electrona; species Electrona antarctica. The sequence goes on along the minus strand of NC_136792.1, from coordinate 41,771,316 downwards.
ACCCCACTATTTGTGTTAGGCTTAACCTTACTTGTCAGTGTATTCTCACCACAAAGTTGAATTGAATCAGTGATTACTGTAGATGTGATTTCAAGTTTGTTTGTTTGCCAATTAGTTCAAAACCAGCCACATCCCTCAAAAAAATGATTTAATTGATAGCAAGTGGGATGTCATTATGGTAAATGGTGCAGGCCTGTTTCCCTTTGCTCTAATTTCTTAATGTGGGGGTGAACAGCGTCTGAACACTAGTGCTATTGAGGAAGTATCTGTTGACTGCTATGACAGGCCAACAGATCGAGGAACAGCTGAAAGTGGCAACTCTGTGTTGAAATAGTTTCCGGAATATCTATACTTTCAACATAGTGTGTAGAACATTTTTTCAATGACGTTCATTTGAGATTTTTTGTCCCTAATTGTTTATTGTTATATTACAGAACCTATTGCTACAGCATGCTTGTTTCCTCAATGTGTTCTCAGTGTTTCCTTTCCTTGCTAAAAAAGCAGTTAAAAGTGGCCATGGGTGTCAAGTGAACCCCCCCCCCCATCTATACATCGAGGAGGAAGGACGGGTGGGGGAGGATCTACATATGGAATGGAGTGTTTGAGGTTTGAGTTCAGATGTAGAGTTGCTGGTCAGCTCCATATATGCAAATGTAGGCGATCCAGTCTTCTCCATGTATGGCTATCCAGGGTTTGATGAGGTTAGTGTTGTGATCTTCACATATGGAGACAGCCATATATGGAGCGTGTCACGATACGTGACGGACTGACGGACATATATGGAGCGTGTCATGAGGCGTGACGGACGGACGGACGAATTGACTGACAGGTTTTACAGGTTTTCATAGTAATATGCGAGCATACGTAGGTCGCAATAAATACTCTTCTTTGTAAAATAGGGCTATATAGTATTTTACAAAATGTATATTTTGTAATATAATAATTTAAATCAAAGTAACAACTAACTAAAGTTTTCAAATAATTCTAGTGGAGTAAAAAGTACAATATTTGCCTCTGAGATGTAGTGGAGTATACTGAAGTACTGTAAGTAAAGTAAATATACCTCAGTCAATCTCACTATAAATGTCTCTCTACGTGTGTACGTGTGTAATCCACGTAACTCGAGAACCGTTCGCCCCACCAACTTCATATTTGACACACGCGTTCCACACCACTACAGGGAGTGCAGTGCCCGGTGTCGAGTCGGTCAGATACGCGGTTATCCAGAACCACCAGAAAATGCTCTTGTCAGGCTCTGCCAGTGCACCTAATGAGCCTAAATCCCCTCACCTGTAGATTCCATGACATTGAGATTAGGCAACACACTTAATATTTGGGCATGCCTGACACAAAACTCCATATATAGGAATAAAGGGACACAGAGAGACAGATACAGAAATCTCCATACTGTACATGGCATAAAATGGACACAGACAGATGGGTGGAACGGGTACTCTGACACGGGTACAACTAGCCAGGTGGGGCATGCATGGATCTTCAAATTCCATCGTTACTGAATCGGTGCTCTACAGCTGGGCACCGGTCTAGTTGTACTTAATTACAGTACTTGACTAAATGTATACTTTCCACTGACGTGTTCAGAGATTTGCCGCTGTGTCTACATATTGCCGCTGTAAATGTACAGTACAAGGGCTTTCAGACAGCCAGTGGTAGAGAAGAGAACTCTACGGGCAATAACATGGCCTGTACACTGTGAAATCCTCTGTGTTCATTTCACTCTGAGATTGTATAAATGTGACCAAATTTGTACACTTTAAAACTATGGATTTTACTGTGTTTATCCCACTGCTTTCAATCAACTGTAAACTCGCCTCAATCCTGCAGGATTAGGTCTTCTAATCTATTACTTCAGACCGCCGTCCGGACTCCCAGGAGGAGTTGTAGTAGGGGATTGAGGTTTTGTGAAGATTTATAGCCTGAATTTTCAACCAATTTCAATGGATTTCCAAAAATAGAATCTGTAAGTAGGTCAGTGGCTCAGGGGTAGAGTGGCCGGTAGAGCGGCTGATGGGAACCCAGTTCGATCCCGGGCTCCCCCAGAGTTAGTGTCGAAGTGTCCTTGGCCAAGACTCTGAACCCCTAATTGCTCCCGATGTGCAGGTTGGTGCCTTGCATGGTTTCCTCCGCCATCAGTGTATGGATGTGTGTGTGAATGGGTGAAATTGAATGTAAAGTTACTAAAAGCGCCTTGGATAAAGTGGCTGTATAAATGCACTTTTTTTAGGTTACTGGGGGGCATTGTCAAACACACAACTGCCATAGAGTCTGTTCCCCTTTTGTATTGTCTGCTTTACAGTATATTGAGACAATAAGGAAGCTGTGAAGAACAGAGTGTTGTCACAGTATAGACTGAATAGAGAATAATCTACCGGAATTTCATCCTAGGCCAACAAGGATTTATTCATGTTTGTTTGACTGGGGTCTTAACCACTTCACCACAAGGTTATGGTTCACCATAAGGTGACTTCATGTGATCCGACCTTCAGTATGAGCCTTCTTGAAAGCAAATGAGGCAGTACATTTATGAGGACCATGACCCGTTAAAACTAATCTTAAAACAATCTATAGTGTCATATGTGAGGCGTTAACAGTGCATGTGCCACTCGCTATCAAGCTGAGGTTTAGTTTTTAAGCGATCTTGGAGTGAATGTGAAGGCCATGACCTTTAAGGATTATCTTAGCAACAGTAATTAAACAGTGTGTTTTAGAAGCAAGTGAATCATGATTTACTAAGAGTTTTGCTGTTGTTGTTTTTTTTTCTTCTTGCTGCTGTCTCATTATTATTAACCTTAAGTTATCATGACTCAAAGGCCACTTTTCCACCGGTGTTGGTTGAACCGGTTTGGTTATTTTTTCCCGCCTAAGAGTGTTTTTCCACTGAAAATGAATTGGTTCAGAACCGTAAAAGTTGGTTTGCCAATATACCCACCACCAAGATACCCATGTATCTGTCTAAATACTTCCTTAATGTCAACATGTATCTGTCTAAATACTTCCTTAATGTCAACAAAGTCCACAGCCACAACACCAGAGGGAGTTCAACAAACCATGTGCAACCCAGATTCGGCACAAACAAGGGACTAAATTAATTTCGCTCCTATGCCACCAAAATGTGGAACGCCCTACCAACAAAAAATGGCCGCCGTTTCCGTGAAAGCACCACGGTTTGTAGAAACGGAACCAGTTCTAGAACCAAAGCAAAGCAAAGTAAGCAAAGTTCTTTGTTTACCCAGGGTGAATGGACTAAGCTCGAGATGCTTGTTTACAGCCAGACCCTGCTCATAGAACATTTCATGGTAGGGGTTCAATGCCTTGCTCAAGGGCACTTCAGCGGTGGTAATTTTAACGTGCCGGTCCGGGGATTCGAACTGGCGACCTTCCAATAACAAGACCGCTCCGCAAACTGTTCGGCCACCGCTGCCCCTGCACCAAAGTTCTTTTGGTGGAAAAGGAGCCCAAGATTGTTGCTTGCCATGTTGATGATGGAGGAACTGAAACTTGTTCGGGACTCATTTTTAAGTCTCTCAGGACATGTAAAGAACATCAGCTGTAAATTTGTAATTTAATTATATTTAGTGTCCCCAGGGGTGCAGGTGGCCGGGTGGTTAAGGCACATGCTGCATGGGCCCTGGTTCAATTCCCGACCGGGCCGGCAGACCCCTGCTGTGTGTCACTCCCTGGCTCTCTCTCTCTCTCTCTCTCTGTTTCCTGTCTCTCTACACTTCGGGCTATCAATAAAGGCAAGAAAAGCCAGGAAACAAAACAAAAACGTTTGTCCCCAATTTTCAATTCCTGTTCCAGTGCGAAAACATTATGGTCAAGGTGAACGACTACTTCTTCGGCATCCTCAACATACTGTATTTTAACAGTCTTAGTTCTTTTTAAGCAGGCATACCTGCTTCTGTACACCATGCCTAATGGCCAGCAGTCAGACTCTGTCACTAAATTGGCGGTAGAGTAGAAGTCTAGAACAGTGGTTCCCAAACTGTGGTGCGTGCACCCCTTGTGGTGCGCGGGCGCCTTCTAGGGGGTGCGCGACATGAAAAGGCTAATGGTGGTGCTGCTATGGTTTTATTTTAAATATACTAACATTATGCCAATATATGGCAAGTATATGCAGAATATAGCCTATATGCTGCATATAAATGCCATATTCAGATTCATATATGTGCATATGTGGATAAATAGGAAATGTATGTCTCTATATAGCAATATGCAATTTATATTTCCATGTCAGGGGGTTTGTCAGCTAGGTCAGGAGGTAACAGGGGGTGCATGGCCAAAAAGGTTTGGGAACCGCTGGTCTAGAACAGGGGTTCTCAACCCGTGGGTCGCGACCCCTCGGGGGGTCGCCAAATTATTTTAGGGGGTCCCCAAATTATTTTAAAAAAAAATTAAAAAAATAAAGATTTTTTTTTAAATTTTATTTTCACGATTTTTCAAAAATAGCAGACCTACAAGCTCGTAGCGCGCCCGGCCAAAAACGTTGAGAACCCCTGTTCTAGACCAGGGGTTCTCAACGTTTTTGGCCGGGGACCCCCGGAAATGCTTTGGCAATGTCTCGGGACCCCCGCCCCGCCCCCTCCCTACCCCCAATATAAATTGACTGCTACAATAACCTTAAACCATTTTGGGCGGGAACCCCTTTTGATGTTTTAAGCATTGTTATAATTTAGCTATTGAAAAATAGCAGATCTACAAGCTCATAGCGCGCCACAGAGTGGCGCGCTATGAACTTGTAGGTCTGCTATTTATTTTTTTTGAAAATATTTTAAGGACCCCCTAAAATAATTTGGCGACCCCCCGAGGGGTCGCGACCCACGGGTTGAGAACCCCTGGTCTAGAAGACAGATGTGTTACGAAAAGAGGACACACGTAGCCATTCAGTCATCTCTTACTCACCGACATATCCGTATCTGTGACTGCCCGGGGCATTCTTGGTGGGAGCTGGGGTTTTATTGGGTCCCGTTTCAAGGTGTCATCATCACAGGCCAGTGACACCTTCCTAGGGCTGCCTTCCCAGTCCTTCTCCCGGAGTGTGAAGTCGTGGTGTGAGTAGGCGCGGTACTCTGTGAGCGGCCTACGGCAAGTGTGCTGGGCATCTTCCCAAGCAGGACTGGTCTCCGCTGCAGGGTTGCTCCAGCGCTGGTGATGAGTGGGAGTTGCTCCGCCGGGCAGAGACATCTTCTCCGTGCCCCGGCCAGGGGTGCATGCGTTCTCCTGGGCAGGTGGGAGGGTGGAGGCCCTGCCTGGGCAGAGCCGCTTGTCTTGTCTGTAAGGCACATCCAAGTAGGCAGGAGCAGGAGCTGGGCTCACAGGACTTGGTGGTGGAGGTTGCACTAAAAACGAGAAGAGGGGTGTGTGTGTGTGTGTGTGTGTGTGTGTGTGTGTGTGTGTGTGTGTGTGTGTGTGTGTGTGTGTGTGTGTGTGTGTGTGTGTGTGTGTGTGTGTGTGTGTATGTGTGCGTGAGCGACAGTTCACAATAGACACCCTTAATTCTGACCACATACATTTGTTTTTATTATGTAACACAGAGGAATCCCAACATTACCTGTGTAGCTGAAACTTTTTTTCCTTCCTTCGTTTTTTCCACCGACTTTCTTTACAACCCTATGGCCCCTTTTGACAGCTGGTTTGAGATCTGTTGATATGCCGTTAGAATGGACACCCTGAAAAGACCGACATTAAGAGTACGTGAGCGTTGCGCTTGGCACAGACATGCGCAGAGCAAGTTCTGTCAGGAACTCCCTGACAGATGGCCAACCATCAGTCGGTCTCAGCTCCTCCATGCTTCTATGCTCAACCTACAGCAGGGGTGGACAACTTTGACGATGGAGAGGGCCGCTATATTTCCACACTCACTCCATAGGGCCATACAGTATATTACTGTCGTCGCAAAAATAGCCGATCTACAAGCTCAAAACGCGTCGCGCTGCGACACGTTTTGAGCTTGTAGATCGGCAATTTTTGCTATATTCGAATTGAAATGTTGAATTATTTTTTGCTATTTTTTAATTGGAATCCTGAAAATTAACATTTTTATGTAATTTCAAATGCCTTTAAATAATTATACTTGTGTTGAAGCAATGAGCTACTAATTTAGACTGAAGTAATAACAGCGGGTCATGTTTGCGTGTTGTGGAATTGTAACAGCTGAAACCAATATTATATCAGTATTCTGACATTAACCTGAGGGCCACATTAAGTAAAGGTGGGGGCTGCATGTGGCCGCCGGGCCGCCAGTTGCCCACCCCTGACCTACAGGTATCACATACTCACTTCATAATAGAACTCCCTATTTAAATGGGGATGTTGCATGATTGCTCATTCCTTGCTTGCCTTTTGCTACTGCCTGCTTGCGTGTGTGTGTGGAGATTTTATGGATTGGAGCTGGAGTGTGGAGTGTGTAATACTAATATATGTCATGTTCATGTATGAATGACCTGAGGAACTGATAAACAGTCTCACACACACACACACACACACACACACAAACACACACACACACACACACACACACACACACACACACACACACACACACACACACACACACACACACACACACACACACACACATTTTTCTCTCTCTATACACAAGGCCTAGAGGATTAAGGGGGCACATGATTGTGCCCCTTTCTGTGCCATCTGCACCGTATTAAAACGCCAGTCATCATTTGTTAAGTGATTGTATCATTCAGGCTAGACACAAGCTGTCTTTACTGCGCCAAACGGGCGGCAATTCAGTTGTTTGATTTACTAGCTGCTTATGCATACTATTACATTGTGAGTACATTCTGATGCACTCACTGGGTCTTTCTGTCTGCTGTTTGTCCATTCTGGACATGACGTCCATTCCTCATAGCTTCCAACAGTCTGCAAATCAAAATGAAATGAAAAAATGAGCGGATTTGTTTTACAGTACATGTACTGTAGGTGACCTTGGACATGCTAGTGTTTATTCTCCATTTACCGGAAGAGGTGGAGGTTTGTCCTTCTTCTTAGTGCCAGTGTGACTGTGACGGCCTTTACCTGCCTTGGTTTCTGCTCTGTGTTTGGTCTTCACAAACTCTGAAACCGTAAACCAGGTTATTGAATAGGTTAAACCGCTATTCAAAGGTAGCAAGTCACTGCGAAGGTGGAAGAGAACCCAAAATATGCTAGAGAACTATTCGGAGACAATCATACTTTTGGTATACGCGATCTTCACACCGCCCAAAAAGCTTAATTTCACTGCTTTAATCTAATTATATAAAATCAATTAATAAAACATTTTCTTCTAAGTTACTGCCAGCAGACCTAATAAAGTTGGTTGTTTGTCACTCAACACTGCCCTCCAAGGCCAAGGAGTTGTAACTGTCTAAAATTAGATTTCTTGTCAAGCAAAAAAAGTATGTAAAACAGTAGGGGTAGAATATAAATTAGAAAAAAGGAAATCTAAATGGAAATTGTAGTTATTGTAACTAGTTATAGTTATTGTAAGCCTTGGAGAGGCATGTGGCCCATGGGTCATGCAGGATCTCCTGTTTATATAGCGTGAGGCTGAGGCAGCTTGAAGTAGGCTACAATAACAAGGCAAACACATCCCCAGGATTTATTTTACTCCCAATCCCACCCGTGGTGACCCGGCCAAGGATCGAACCCTATCTGACCTCCCAATCTCAGGGTGGGCACTCTTACCACAAGGCCTGCAGTTGTTTGACTGGAGTTTTTTTAATAGCATAGAGCTTTTTGCATGTGAACTATTTTATTTCTAATTTCTGTCTCTGGCTTATATGCCATCAGCTCTCATGTCGCGAGTCCAAAATGAACGTGGACAGAAAGATCAGATTAACTCCCATAATCCCTTCACCCCACCTGTTTACCTTCATTGTGATTGTTCACGATGTGGGCTAAATCCTCCGGGACACCGGCGGGCTGCGAGAGTGAGGAATCACGGCGGCGGTTGTCTGATGTGGAGGGAATTCACATCAGACATTTTAGATTTATGAACTTTAAATAAACACGCATATCAAAGACTTTATATCTCTGCTTTCTGGAAGAAACCACCTAACTCCAAAATGTCCGGTTTTTCAGGAAATGACAAAACATCCAGCTCAAGTGGAGTTAGGAGGTTTTTGTCAAAGCACTATTTAATACTTTTTTTCACCAACGCACAGACGTAAGGGTGTTCAATAGCACTGATTTATGAAAAAATAAGATGGCTGAATGGATGGAGTTAGCTGGTTTGACAGATAGTTTGAGGATGCGTGCGTGCGTGCGTGCGTGCGTGCGTGCGTGCGTGCGTGCGTGCGTGCGCGCGGGTATGTTGAGGCCGGGTGCAAATTGATATCAATGTAGGTGTTAAAGTTTGTAATGAGTGCAGATTATTTACTATACTATAGATGGTCAGTGGTCTGCACTTGACCAACAGAATGCCCTATATGGATAATAAAGTCACCCTTCAACCCTGTAATAATCTGGTAAACTGCATGGGCTGATCCAAGTGTGAGACAACAGATGAATTTTGCCAATGACACTAAAGGCTTTTTAAAACTCAACTGAGGGGAGTGGGAGTGCCTTGGAATTTTCTTAAATGCACCTGTTGTCTCACACTTGGATTACCAGTTTACCAGATTATTACAGGGTTGAAGGGTAGCCCACTGTACTACAAGGGAAGGAACTTAAATATGTTTACCTACTTTTGAACCCTCTCCAATGAGCACCTGTTTTCAGTTTCTCTATTCAAATCATGCAATAATCTCTTAAATCATCCAGAACAAAACTAATACAACCGTGACGACAACAAGGTTACTCTAGGGGTCATTTCGTCACACAACAAGCTCACAATGCGTTGTGGATGCACTGTGTTGTGAGCTTGTAGATCGGCTATTTCTGACATGCAACACTGTTTCACGATTTATACTTCAGTCACATGTATGCAATCCTGTTGTTGTAGTCCTTTGGTAAGTGAATCCATTGCTCGTTACATTTTCTTTAGCCCATGAAACTACACAAGAAAACATGTTTATTCTTACCCAAAGCTTCATTATCTGATGCCGATTTTGAAATATGTGTCCTGCAACAAAAATAATCACACTTGTGTAAAGTGAGGGGTGCGCTTATCATCATACATTATCATACATGATCACATTCCGGCCAATAACCTTTGGCGTCCTCACTTTTTATCCTCACATTCCGTGCTCAGCCAATCAAATCATCGCTATGGGGTACACACAAACGCACTCGCCCGTGGCTTCCGCGTGCGGTTAGGGTTATGTTAGTGGGATTATTAGGATGCTGGACTAATACTGCACACCCGGCGAGGGGAAAGGTGTTGAGTCTATTGAGCACTTTAAATTGATGGGGCTTCAATCGGCTTAGTTGAACTACCCCAAAGCCATAAGCTGCCTTATGCTGGCCCAACAGTCCACAGGGTCCCCTGCTTTACAAAAACAAATTAATCAAACAGCTACATACTGTAGCTATGAAAACTGAAAAGGCTGTATAGTGTACATGTATTGTGTTTGCTAAATAGCTTTTCCAATAGCATACATGTACTGTGTCCCAATACATGATCCCAGTTATTTGAACAGAGCATTGTATTGGAAAAAGAAACTAAACAAAAGACAGATGCTCTAGTGAAGCTGAGCGTGCGTACCTAAGTACAAGACCGTTGGTTCATGCTTAGGAGAGACTTAAAGTATTAACCCTAGCAAAGATAAATAGGGTGCCTTTGCTGCCATTCTATCCATGCATGGGACAACACTCTCACTTACATGGATGATATTAAGGCTTTTTAATTTTCTCCCAGTTATGAATATTGGCATGATTCTGGATCCATACTAAGGCCTCTTGCACACTCCAATGTAAAACAAACATCCTCTAGCATTTATGAACCAACTAGCCCTGATGAAGACTGTATAGGTCGAAACATGTCGGTTCAATAAAGTTTTCCTCCTTTTAACATTAAGTGTGCCCGGATCTCCTCTTTTCTCTATATCAACTAGCGTTTGTATTTGTAAGGTATACAGCTAAACTGGTGGCTAGTAATGCCACCAATAAATAGCGTCTTAGCATTATAACTCTTACAATTTTACAGTCTACGCTAAATGTAAAAGTCAATATAGCTTCCATCATGGCAGGGTTAACAAAAGTGCAAATAATACTTGTATCACTGTGAGCAGATAATAGGCAGTACCCCCCCCCAATTTATCTCATGATCACAAACTATCTTAATTATATTGTAATCTTAAGGGGATTGATGTGTAACACAGTATTATTGGGATGTCCTGATCACATTTTTTGCCTCCCGATCCGATTCCGATCATTTGAAAATGGCGTGATCGGCCCGATTTCCGATCAACCGATCCGATCGGGACAACCCTAAACTCCACCTCTCTTTGTGTGTCCATCGTATGGTAACTCACCTTCGCTTCTTCTTTTTCGAGGTTCTACCTTGTGACTGACACGTCTCCTGCAAGTCAATGCATTTAAAGGACAGGATTCAGCTTCATCTACTCTACAGTATGCATACAGTAACATTATTGCCTTTTACTGATTCATTGATTGTTTAATACAGAATAAGGACTTTGGAGTGGGCTCTATTATAAACATGATAACAGCATACTGCTGTGCACACACATCAGATTGTTGGAGAGACCATATAGGGAGAGAGACGTCACTTGGATGTATGATCACAAATTATGGGTAATATTGAGTAATGTACAGTCTGTTGTTTGTGTCTGGTATTGGTTTGATTGTTTTTGTCTTTTTCTCCTTTACTAGAATGGATCCCAATTTAGCATGAAATAGTTTTAGGATTTTATATACAATTGAATTGGTTAGCATCATTATTAAAGGAATTAATGTGGAAAAGAATATGTTGACTGTTGATTTGTCGATCCATATTTTGAATATGCTTGGTGTCCTGAGAAGCCTGGCCTCAACACCAGCTGTCAAGTCAACTGGCTCATTATCATAATTCCATAATCAGATTAAATTGTGTATGTATAAGCTGGTCCAATGGAGGTCCATCTCCCTGTGGTCTATGGGGAAGATGTTCCATGTGATTCGATTATACTATAGGCCAGGTGGCGTGTGTCTAATAATGATAGTTTGTATGTTTGCGATGTGTGACCATTTGTTTATTGTTCATTTCGGATCCCCATTAGTCGTCATCACTGTAGTGAAGACTATTCTTCCTGGGGTACACAGGGGGTCCACCCTTTGTTATTAGTTTCAGCATGCATAGTGTATATCAACAGTTCTCACAGTGGATTCCAGGGACTTTTGGGGTTCTTTCAACCCATCTTGGGCGGGAACCCCTTTTGGTGTTAGCATTATGTTATGCTTTAGCTATTGAAAAATAGCAGATCTACAAGCTCATAGCGCGCCACCGAGTGGCGCGCTACGAGCTTGTAGATCTGCTATTTTTGAAAAATCGAAGAACGACTGACATATAAACATAGCTTTTTCAGAAAACTGTCAGGATGTAGAAGACATTTTTAGAATCTGATCTCAGGTCAAAATGGGTTCACCCTGGGGACCTCTGCCCGGGGGAGGGCGCCCACACCCGGCCATGCACTACCAACGAACTCCGGGGCGCACTTCCAGGGAGACCCAAGCACCGTGGGACGTGGGTCCCCGAGTACCCACCCTTAAAGGGGTCTAAATTGACCCTTACAGGTCTGTAACTCTGACAGTATACAAATGGAACCAAATGGTCCGAGTTACGGGGAGACCTTGAACTGTGAAAGGTTTGAGAACCGTTGGTGCATGATAATTATTGATTCACAAGTTGTCTCACTTGGTTCTCACCATAGAGATGGAGCGGCGAGAGCCCTGCCACTTGGTGCCGTTGTCCTCCAGGAGGACTGCCGGGCTGCAGGAACGACTGCAGGAACGACTGACGGCACGGCTGGCGGGACGGCTGGAGGAGCGGCTGGGGACCACGGGGTAGGCCTGGCCGTCACTGGAGTCCTGCACAACCTCATACAGGCTGTCCATTGAGCCCTCCTGGACACAGTAAGGCATGGATGTGTTCATAGCAATAATATCAAATAATACAAAATCATCAATCGTAGTATAAATAAAATCATCATCATTTTGTCCCTACACCTTTGGGGTCGTTTTTTGAGCTTGTAGATATCTGCTACTTTTGCTATTTTTGAATTTGACAGTTTTGGACATATATACCGATAGAGACGATGTGTAGGCATGTGCGTGTTTACCCATAGATGGAAAGAAACACATAGCCTAAGCCTATACACGTGCACAAAATGCACACGTAAAAACAGAAACAGAAACACACACAGACATTCATATTTGAAAATGTCCAGGTCAAAAACTTTCGAATAGAATTCATCCAGGACCATTAAATCAAATCACGCTACTCTGCCAGAGGGAGAGGGGCCTTTACTGCTTCGATGATTTTTTTGAATGGATTTCCTTGGTGTAATCAGGATCAGCGCTGACTGCCATGAACATCACGCAGGCTCATATGGGGAGACTCATTCAGGGAAATCCAGTGAGGTCAGAGCACGGTGAATAGCTTACACACCTTCAAAAGATCACGTTTTAGAGGGGAAAGAAATATGACTCTATGTTCAGTCAACCATGTAGCCTATTGGTAATTTAAATGGTAGACTATGACTTAGTTTAGTCAGCACTAGTCGGCACATACTGTAAATATAATCTTCACTTATATTGGATGTTTTTGGATTTGTTAACCTGGTACTGTATATAAAAACACAATTCTCTTATTCACATAGTGGCCATTTATCATTTTGCTTACGTCATACTGAGGGAGAGGGGTGACACGTATTACATAAGACTGGAAAAAGGCTGAATATTGTCAATGAGGTTTTTACATCTGACATTTTGCTTATAGTGCGCTAAAGTCTAATTTAGTTCATTATGTATTACAATTTATTTCTGCTTCATTCCTTCTAAGAAAGTACTCTATTAGGCCCATGCGTGAGAAATTTCTCTCTGTTTTATACAACCAGTGTCTGGAACAAGGACATGGAATTTAAACGCAAAGAGTGGGTACGTTTGTCATGTATGGACAGTTTGGCAAAATATGGACGTATGGGCGATGTTACCCATTAACACTGCCAGAGTTTGCATTCATCTGACACCTATTCAAATGGTGAATATAGTAACTTCATTACATACCTCTTCATAATGTTATTGTTTTCCTGTTTTATCTCTTCTGTGACCTACTAGCAGTGCAGAAGGCATTGTTTATATAATGCTCTCAGTGCTCTGGGTAACATGCCGTTGTACGACAAAGTATAAATCTGGCTTATGAGTAGATGCCCATCACGATCACGTGACGCGGAACAACAACGAGAGGTCAATCACAAGTGAAATCACTATCCAGCCCTCTGTTGTAAGGACAGTAAAGAAGCATTGTGACCCTGTGCATGTGTTGATGATGAGGAGGAGGAATGTATTTTGTATAGCACTTTCCCAGCAGCGAAGTGTGTGTGTGTGTGCATGTGCGTGTGCGTGTGCGTGCGTGCGTGTGTGCGTGCGTGCGTGCGTGCGTGCGTGCGTGCGTGTTCATGTTCATATACACATAGTATAAACTTTCCTTAATGATTATATCTGATTACAGTATTTATTTATGATGTATTTTCTCTATTATTAAGGTTATTGTAGCGGTCAATTTGTACTGGGGTGGGGAGGCGGGGCGGGGGTCGCGAGACATGGCCAAAGCATTTCCGGGGGTCCCCACTTCCCCGCCAAAAACGTTGAGAACCCCTGATCTAAAGAACGACAGTATCTGTTTGTTATTGTCTGCATCCATCCATGTGTTATAATAATAATAATGGATTGCATTTTAAAGCGCTTTTCTATGCACTACGTGCTTACTCAAAGCGCTATACAATGGTCCATTCATCCATACATTGGGAGGTGAACGTCCTCACTTCCCACATTCACACACCAATGGTGGCAACCACTGGAGGCAATGTGAGGTTCAGTGTCTTGCCTAAGGGCACTTCAACATATAGACAGGAGGAACCGGGACTCGAACCGCCGACCCACGGGTCATTGGGCGACCGGCTCTACCTCCTGAGCCACAGCTGCCCCGGAATGTGTTGTGCATCCTAATACTATGCATGGATGCAACATCCAAATGACAGTACATGTGAGGCATGGTTGCGTGGGCAATGGGCATGCATGACGGCATCAGAAGGACCATTCTGTACGTGTGATAACGCATACGGTAGGAGTAGGCTCCGCTATACTGTTGTAATATGCTACATAGAGTAATAGTATTCTAAAAGTTCAAAGCAGCAGGCAACTGTATTGTGTTGGCAGGCTGTAAAAAGAAAAATCACACCGTGTGAAGTGAGGGGCGCTCGTATCATTGTATATTTCACCGTGACGTAAAATAGACACTGTCTTTTTGCTCAGACATTATGACGTAAGATTCTCCATTCATTGTCAATAAGGAATTTAATGTTTGTGTAGGACAAAGTTTCCTATATTCACTAAAAGCTGAACATAGGAGGGGCTGGCACCCCTCAAAAAAGGGTCATAGTAGACTTTTGTATCGTGTTCAGCTCAAACCTCCACGTGCTCTATTTAGAGTTAGACACTGCGTACAACTGCACAACTTTGTTCACTTACATTTTTTGCTAATGGTACATTGTTACGAATGCCTTCGTAACAATCTATTTAACAAAAGCATTTTTCTATCAATATGTTGTGGGACATTCACCTACAGTATTATGTATACAAGGTATCTGGTAATTTCTCCCACAACTGCACACACAGTCAAAGCCATAGGCCTACAACAATATGCATTGAGTTAATTTATGCATTGATTGATTGATTGATTGAAATATTTATTAACAGTTTGCAGAATTACAGTACATTTCAAGCACAAACTCAATACAAAGGCTGTTAACTGTGAGTGGACGACCCAATTAAGCATTACACTTGTTTACAAGAGGGTCCACCATGTTCAATTCATCAAAACATTTAGAGACGTACAAAGAACAGAACAAGAATTCATCATAATGGAGGTAAAAAGAGAAAAGAAACATATTTGTCTCTGAGAGTGCACAAATGGAACCAAATGTTAAATTAACACTGATGGTTTTACTGTGTACACAGACAGGTTAAGCATGAGACAGAACGGATAGGTCCTTACCAGTGAGAAGCAGAAGAGATTCATCTCGGATAAACTGTTTCTCTATATTCCTTATTCCTTGAGGTGTTTACAAGCCAGTATTTGCAAACTGTGTGTGCAGTGTGCTGAGTGACAGACAGACTGATACAGAGAGGGAAACAAGAGCCCAGCCCCGTTCGCCCTGATGTCTTCTCGGATTAATGCTAGAGTGAAATCCCTTCCCTAATCCAATAGATGGACCACCATTACTCTGTAAGCAAAGGCAGGCCTGACACAATCAAAACAAAACAAACCCACCACTGGGAGAAAAGAGAGGCATTTCAGTGACCAAGTTGACCAAGTTCATGTGGTCAGTGGATGTACTGTATGCGTTTGTTAAACTTTGGTCTTCAATTGCTGAAAATATGTTGTTGTTACTGTGCATGCGTGCGTGTGTGCTGTTCATGGTGCCGAAATGCATGCGTTTGGATACTTTTTCCAACAAGTAAATGGTAAATTGTGCATTTATATAATACCTTCATCAAAAGCGCTTTACAATTAGTAGACCTGCATTCTGGGAGTGAAGTGTAATTAAGAAATGATGGTGCTTGATGGACTTTACATTATATTCAGGATTTTAAAGGGAAACAGTGCAAAGAAGCTATAATATGAGAGAAATGGGGACAAAGTGGCATTCCGACGCACCGCCTTTCCGCGTGCGTGCGTGCGTGCGTGCGTGCGTGCGTGCGTGCGTGCGTGCGTGCGTGCGTGCGTGCGTGCGTGCGTGCGTGCGTGCGTGCGTGCATGTACAATCTCTATTTCTTATTCCTGTCAGCATATGTACAGCAGCATTCTTCTGGACCAGCTGGAGAATCTTTAAAGTTGAGAGACTTGTTTGGGCAGCATGATTGTAACGAATTACAGTAATCCAGCCTAGAAGGTAGCAATGTAGCAGGTTGTGTCAGATTCTTTGCAATTGTCTTACAATTCCAGGCAATGGTCCAGATTGCCAGCATGTGACACAGTGTCTAATATTTCGCTTCCTTGAGATGAGCAGAGTGAGTTAATCCCACCATTCCAAATGCATATGCCTCAAACCTCAGATCTGATCTCTGTGATAAGGATGGGCCACTCATGGGTGAATTGCTGATTTTTAGCTGCTACTCTCACTGACAAGAGATTAACCACGGATATAGGACAGTACTTCATTGTGTTTTAGCCCATTTTGACCTGAGATCAGATTCTAAAAATGTCTTCTACATCCTGACAGTTTTCTGAAAAAGCTATGTTTCTATGTCAGTGAAAAATAGCAGACATACAAGCTCGTAGCTATGAGCTTGTAGATCTGCTATTTTTCAATAGCTAAAGCATAACATAATGCTAACACCAAAAGGGGTTCCTGCCCAAAATTGGTTAGTAGCGAAAATAGAAGATCTACAAAAGCTCTGTGCTATTTTCACGGAATGTTTATATTTTGCCAAATGTTGGGGTGTTTTCACTCAAAGGTTTGCGGCTTCTTTATTCTTTATTACTTGAGCCTGGATAGAATCATACATACAGTCACTCATTGGTGAAAAATATCCATCAGAGTGCCGTGAAATATACTCTTTCTTATAAACAATCATCAACGTCAAAGAGCAATAGAGCATTCAGGCTTCGAATAGGAAGGAAGTCTTTACAGTATGGTGTGCGAGAGGGTTAACAGGGAGCAGGCTTATCTGGTTGTCCTGTATCTTCAAACCTGAGTTCTAATGAACCAGCTCCTAAAACTCTATGTCTGACCGTCACACTGACCGTCTAGTGACCCACGCGCTAGTAGGCCTTCAGGGGAAGGGAATGTGAAGTGTCAGTTTCTGTGCATGCATATCCCACATGTGTGCCAAGAGCATGCCATTCATCTAGTACTAATTCATAAAAGAAATATATCTCTGTCTACGGTACATGCCTGTGGCATGTCTTGTGGCATTTAGAAAAGAGCATGAAACTGAATCAAATTGCATTAAATCAAATTACATTGAATAAACATTGGACAATATTTTAAATTCTGTTTTTATTGGAAACATAGAGGTGTTTAATTAAAATACCAATGAAAAAAACATCTTTGTTGAAATCGTATGCTAGGAAGATAAACATCATAGCCTAGATATTACATTATATTTGTGCTGATTCAACAGAAGGTGAAAGGCAGAGTTGAATGCTGTTGTCTGTCACTGATTAATTCTCGTTGTCCTCCGGATCTCCACACAGGTCTTCATCGCAGCATTCAACGTCAATAGATGGGATGCAGAACTCCTCGCAGGTACGAGCAAGCTGGTCGTCTATACAAAGAATAACACAATACAAATTATATAAAAAACAAAAACAAAAACAAAAATGTTGAAAAATAGACGTCTTAAAGGACAACTTTAGTTTTTTTCAACCAAGGTTCATGTTTTAGGTTGTTATTAGAGAAAGTAAAAGATGAGTGTTCATTTTTCTTCATTTGCTGCTTTCTTTCATTTTAGGGATTTTAGCGGTTTTTGACAGGGGGGCGGGGGCATTCGAGCATGGGGCTAATATGTATTTATTTACAAAATATTAATATGTATTTATTTACAAAATATTATGGTGATTTCTTTTTTTATTATTTACTATAGTCCTAATATACCCCAGGAAATTACATCTGGTCACGGAAGATCACAGGATCTACTGAATGTGAAGGTAGCCTATTGGAGGGAAGCCACACTGTGTGTTATAGGCTCAATATGTCAGTTTGACACATTCAGTAGATCTCGTGATCTTTTGTGGCCAGATGTAATTTATTGGGGTTTAGTAGGACTAGAGTAAATAATAAAAAAATAAATCGCTATAAAAATTTGTAAAAAAATACATATTTAGCCCCATGTCAAAAAACGCTAAAATCCCTAAAATGAAAGAAAGCAGCAAATGAAGAACAATTAACACTCATCTTTTACTTTCTCTAAAAAAACTAAAGTTGTCCTTTAACCTTTTTTCTTTTACTAGATTATATTAATACTGCATTATGATTATAATTATGCACATATCATTTAATTCTGGAATGACAATGGTAATAGTAATGTACTTACTGCCCCAGTCAGTCATGCAGAAGTTGCTGGAAGCCGGGCACACAATAGTTGCCTTACAGATGTCATCATTTGCATCTTCACAGGTGTAGCATTTGAGCATGTTTACTGGAAGGAAGGCCAAACATATGTGAAAACAGGTTCCAAGGCATAATCTTGGTCATCGATCGCCTCTAATTATAACTTCTTCTTGTTCAAGAAACATCAGGTCACAGACAGTGGGGTTTAAAAATCACCATAAGACTGAAAGCAGCCCTGGCCGCTGTAGACGACTCATCACACGTTATTTTCTAATAACTTTCCTCTCAAATACATGTTCGATGAACGTAATAAATGTTAAAGTTACAAATGAAATAATTCAATTGAATAGCTATGCACAATAAAGCTTTATAAAGAAGGGAAATAACAATAATATATAGATTTTTTTTAGATTGAAATGTTTATTTGAATAAAGCAATTTTAAAAACAATAATAAACAAAAACATAATAACATGCAGTACCAAAATAATAAAAAAGTACTGTATATTCAAAAGGAGTGAGAAGAAGCATGGCTTATTGCTCCCACCCCCTTTCCATTAATACTAAATATCATTCAATAATCTATTCAAATACTACTACATTTCTTCACACATACACGTATTACATACACACACAAACAACCCACAACACTGTAATACTTCTTATCTAACTACAAGTGTACTCACCTGGCGTGCTACAGAGGAGGAGCGCCAGCAGTGCGGTGAGCAGTAGGCCTTTCATGTTGTCAGTGGTTGTTGTGAAGGTGAAGCGTCGAACGCCAGCTTTTATACTCGCACAACATCTATACCAACCAAACCAGTAACACACGAATACATTTCCTGGTGTATCGTCTGACTGACGAGAAGACATTCCTTCGTCTCAAATTCATTGTCCCACAGCAATGAGAATCAGAATAGTCACGTACAGTAACCGTGTGTGTGTGTGGGGGGGGCATGGAGCATAAGAATTGCATGTACGGTTGTTCTCATTAATTTATTAGTTATTTTTTTACAGCTGATCTGTTCTGTTTTTCAAGATGCAAAGACATTTAAGGGTGCAGCAGGCTATCATCATGCATACTCTTAGTCTTATGCAACAACATTTATTCAACTATGTGTTCAGTTTGTTGAGTGACACAAAGTATAAAATAGAAAAAGTGCCCTTCTGGGCACAGGTCTCCACCAGGAGGATAGGAGTGTGAGTGTGATGTTTGGCAAAATGTTTAGGAGCAATATAAACGTGTGTGTGTGTGTGTGTGTGTGTGTGTGTGTGTGTGTGTGTGTGTGTGTGTGTGTGTGTGTGTGTGTGTGTGTGTGTGTGTGTGTGTGTGTGTGTGTGTGTGTGTGTGTGTGTGTGTGTGTGTGTGTGACGTGGCTTGGCCTGTTGTAGCGCCACCATGAGGCTGATTTGAAAACTGTCAAGTGGTATTTCTTCCAAAGCCTAGTGGGAATACGCATGCACAGTTTCACCACAATTGGACGCTGCGTTGAGTAGTTGTGGCGATTTGTACAAAACGGGTACAAAGCGGGCTACTCCTGAAAAGTTTAGAAGCCAATCGTAGCCAATGAGGGTGGATTATGAGAAATCAAACAAACCCGTCTTGATCACATGACTATGGAGAGCATGTGTACCGATTTGCGTGAAATTTGGATAAAATCTGAAGGAGTAATATTAGAAAATGTGTTTTACATATGTCGGCCTCCTGGTGGCGCTATAAAGAGCAGATGTGAAAAATTCCAGGAAAAGGTTTTTCCTTGGCCTCTAGGGAGTTGGCATACAAAGTTATCCACAGATCCGTGCAGTTAGAGGTAAAAACACTTTTCGGCCAGTTATAGCGCCACCATGAGGCTGAGTTGAAAATGTTCATGTGGCATTTCTTCCTCAGCCTAGTGGGAATGTGCGTGCACAATTTCACGGAAATCACACAATATGTTCATGATTTGCAGCATTTTGTTTGAAACTGAACACTCCTGCGAACTTTGGAAGCCAATCTTAGCCAATCAGGATGGAGTCTGAGAAATCTGAAAGACCTGTTTTGTTGAATGGCTCTAGAGAGACTGTGTACCAATTTGCGTGATGTTTGGACAAAATCTGTAGGTGTACTGTCCAAAAACTTGTTTTGCACAAAGCGGCCTCCTGGTGGCGCTATAACAGACCGTTCTGGAAATTTTGGGGCAGAGGTTCATCGTTGGCATCCAGGGAGTGTGTGTGCAAAATTTGGCATTGACCGGGTTAACGGTGCCGGAGATTAGCTGGTCACAGACGGACCGACGGACGGACGGACGGACACACGGACGGACGGAGTGCAAAACATACTCTCTCCCCATGCCTTCGGCCTGGTGGAGACAATTAACCTTTTAGGGATTCAGGATCTCACACACTTTGATAGAACACAATGATAATTAACCATACTAGACCGGTGCCCGGCTGTAGAGCACAGAGTCGGTAACGATGGAAGTTGGAGATCCATGCCCCACCCGGCTATGCAATACCCGTTTTATACCCATATATGGAGATTTCTTTATGTGTCTCTCTGTGTCCCTTTATTCCTATATATGGAATTCTGTGCTGATTCTGGACAACGCTGTATCCGACCGACTCGACACCGGGCACAGCACTCCCTGTGGTGGTGTGGAACGCTTTTGTCGAATTTGAAGTCTGTTCTCGAGTTACGTGGATTACAGACGTACACACACACGTACGTCTGTACGTAAGTACGTACATACATACTGTACATACAGAGACTTTGCACATTTATAGATAGATGAACCCTATAGCATCCCTATTCGGGGGCAAACATTCAGCGAAAATAGCAGATCTTCAAGCTCAGAATGCACCAAGTTGCAATGTGTTGTAGATCTATTTTTGGAAGGAGCGGGCTTAGTATAGACCCCTGGGTGACTTCGGCCAATGACGTATATAGAGTTTAAGTGGTAATAAGGACACATATTGGCAGTTGTCAGGATCAACATCCTGCTGATCCAATCCTCTCTCTGTACCCACTGCACTGCCCTGCTTTAAAATATTATATATATATTTTTATAATAGTTCATTTAATGGGTAAGTATGATTATTTCTCTTGTCCCTGAGGTCAAAAGGTTAATTTAATATAACCCTGTCTCCGGGAAATGATGAGAAGCTTAAACGCAGGCCGGTCTAACCAGCGAGATCACATTCCCCTGCCACAGGACCATAGAGTAGAGAATGTTCACAGTAATGGCATAGTATCTCATGAGGGCGTTCCATGGACATATGATGTGATGGGGATTCGGCTTGGTACAACGCTCAGCTGATGCTGACGTCATTGAGTTACCATCACTGAGTGAGAGTAATATGAGATCAAGTCAGTAAACAACTGCTATTCTGATATACAAACTGAAAATATAATTAAATTGAATCAGCATCTATTGATGGTGTCCACTGTCCAGTGATGATACCATTATTGTCCTGGTACCCAATCTCAAAATTAATCCAGTACAGTTTGTAAATCACTCTCAACTTTATTATAGTATTTAAAGGAAAACGTTAACTAGGCTGCACACCGTATTTCTTATCAAAGTGAAAGAAAATAGAAAATAGAAATAGAAAACAAGGTTTATGTAGGTTGAAACGTTGTAGCCTAAAATTAATTTCAAGCTAAACTGTGTGCAGATATAGGCCTACCATCTTTCCTCTTTCACTATATATTAGGGCTGTCAAACGGATTAATTACCGCTTAAAAATTTGTCATGATTAATCACCATTCAAACTATGTCCTAACTATGTCCTATGTAACTAACTAACTAACAAACTATGTCCAAAATATGCCATGTGTTGTGGGAATGGAAAGATAAATGACAGAAGGCAGATTGTTTAACAAATACAGTGTGGTAGTATGGTGTGTCTCTGTCTCTCACCCCGTTGTCGTGCTACTGTATGTGATTTGAGCCACTGCCTATGTAAATTGTGCAGCCTTTTAAGGCAATAATCGATTTGTGTTTTTTCCCCCACCCAGATAGGGCTATAGGGCTATATAGTGCAGATTCGATAGGATTATGGGATGTATGGGGCGGGTCATCCAAGCATGCATTAATGTAGTTAACATTTTAATCTAATTAATTTCACAAATTAACTCGGTTAACTCAGTTTTTTTTTTTACGCAGGTGCATTCCCCTGCACTGCATTATCAAGGAAAAGAAAATATTGGCATATATGGGCCTTGATCTGTTTGTTGTCTTTCTAGAACTTCATAGTAGACCTTTCTCTCAAGATATATATTAGAGTGTATTCTATAGATGAAAGTAGGTAATCTTCTGTCAACATTTGACCCTTTGACATATTGAGAGGGACTTATCCCTCCCCTCTAAGTAGCCCAGGGATAATTCTTGCCATTCAACCATATAGTTACATTCATTTGTGATTATTATAGTTACCTGAATTCAATTTGAAAAGAACATGTTAATATCCCCACATACTGGTAGTCTGTTGCAGATATGCATTAATTGTGCAGATGAAACCTGTTTCCAGAAAAATAAATAATATTAAAGGGTTTTGGGTAGTGGTAAGGAATGGCCCTTCTACACAAATTAAGGCAGGCAACAGCAAACTTTAAAATGTAGACTACACAACTACACACTCATTTGGGGAACTATCCTAAACCTCAAGGGCAATTTAAGTCATTACCCATTATTTTCTTGATTGATTGGTTGATTTATTTAGGCATTGCATATTTACATTGTCATTTAATTGTCCCGCCAGTGAAAAACAAACCTGCGGTCTGTGTTCAAAGGGGGAACATTTATGGGAACATTTCTGATTGCATTAATACAACAATAATTGATATAACATTTTAAATGGCATGCTAGATCAGGCAACGTTTTCAACAATGACCCAGAAATATTGTTCCCTGCTTGTCTTGACTTAGCTGACAGAGCTAGTCTTGACTATAGGCTACCCTATACAGTACAAGGTTCAAGGTTCAAGGTTAGCTTTATTGTCCCTTGCGGGAAATTGGTTTGCAGCCAGATCATAGTAAAGAAATACACACAACAACATTCAATACAAGACTGAGATCTAAGAACAGGGCACTAGAGACAGAGAATTCATGACATTCAAAGTAGCAAAGTCAGCAAAAGTGCATTAGTGGGCAGTATGTGCAAAGAGGCAAGAATAAAGTGCTATCTGCTGTTCAGCAGTTGAATAGCAGCCGGGACAAAGGATAGTTTGAACCGATTAGTCTTTGTAGTGGAGCACCCTCAGCCGACAACCTGAGGGCAACAGTTCAAACTCAGACCGAAGTGGGTGATCCGAGACCTCCAGGAGGGAGGAGGCTCTCTTAAGCATCTGCCTCTTGTACAGTTCTATGAGTTGGGCTTGGGTTCTCCCAGAAATCTTACTGGCCACTTTGACGAGGCTGCTGAGCCTGTTCTTGTTTGCCAGGGTCAGATTACCGTACCAGGCAACCATACAAAACATGAGAACAGATTCAATAAAACTTCTATAGAAAAGAGTCATCATCACAGACGAGACATTAAAATAACGCATTTTCCTCAGAAAAGAAAGACGCTGCTGGACTTTTTTTGATGTAGAGGCAACATGAGAGTCAAAGGAGAGTTTGTTGTCAAGAACGACACCCAAATATTTATAGCTCTCTACAATTTCAATTTCTGTGCCCTTAATGAGTGTAGGAGCAGGACTGGAAGGAGTCCTTCTAAAGCTGATGATCATGTCTTTTGTTTTGGTCACATTTAACTGTAAGAATGACTTGTCACACCACGATATGAAGTCATTGACAACTGGCCCATGCTGTACCTCATTGTCTTCAAGAAGGCTAACAATCACAGTATATTTATGATTGTTAATTACAGTTAATTGTTTGAATACTGACATGCAAAGGAGCACTTAAGCAAGAAAATAACTAGTAATACAGGTTTTGTTTCGGTGCACTCGGAACTAATAAGCTAAATGTTTTGTCCAAAAATGTGGTTCTCTCCAGGCAAACTAACTGGTTTTCTCCAGGCAAACTGGGGCAATTAAGGCATTAGTAGCCAATCACTTTTTACCTTTTTCCTCCCCATTTTAGTCGCCATGACAATTCATTCCTCCCCACACACATTTCTGTGTTGTCGCTGCTGTTGTATCCTACTGACTCACCTGCCAGGGAAGAGCTGCCAGGCTGCTTGTGGCAGCGGTGGCCGAACGGATAGCGGCGCGGTCTAGATACCGGAAGGTTCCCAGTTCGAATCAGCCGTCCGACACGTTAAAATTACCACCGCTGAAATGCCCTTGAACAAGGCATCAACCACTACGATGAAATGTTTTCTATGAGCAGGGCCTGGCTGGAAACAAGTTCTTGAGCTTAGCCCAGATACCCTGGGTAAATATAGATTTCATTTCATTTCATTTCATTTCATTTTGTCCTATGCTATGGTGTGTTGGAATTCCTGTCTGGAAGATATCAAAGCTGTCGTTTAGTGCCAAGAAGTTGTTCAGTTGTTGAAAAACATGTAGCTTTTTCAATCATTTCACTTAAAAATGAGTTAATTGGTGACATGTGTAATTTATTATTTTTGTAAGAGTGGCTTGATAGATACCGTTTTCAGGGCCTGTGGCAAGCAACCTGACAGAAGAGATGACATGGATAGAAGATCATCTGAGGCCATGTAATTTGATTCCATTTTTGAAAAAGCACGTTGGCAGCATATCAAGGCAGGAGGAGGATTTCATAATGTGCTTCACATTGTCATTGTTGATCAGATAAAACCGTGTCATGAATTCATTCATTAATATTGCAGACTCTGGATACACGTTCAAAGACCACGGACACAGGTGTGTTAGCCTTTCAACCGTAGCACACCATTTCATCCCTTACAATCAATGATGTCCGAGAAGAAGGATCATCTTTTTCATTGATTGATTGATTAACAGTTATTAACAGTTTGCAGAATAGTTACATTTCAAGCATAACTCAATACAAAAACTGTTAAAGGTGCTATAAGCAAGATCTTTCAAACATTCTCAAATGTTGACATTTTATTGGTTATAGCAGCTTTAACTGTGGACGACACCATAAAGCATTACACTTGTTTACAATAAGGGTCCACCATTTTCAATTCATCAGAACATTTAGAGACGTACAAATATACACTTTTATATAACCAAAAATAGGACATCATCATTAAAGGACGTAAAAAATATATACAGTGAGGGGAAAAGGGGGGTGGGGGGACTCAGACTTTTATGTGGGCCAGTTTTCGAATCGGTATGTCTCAGATCCAAATGATAAAGTCTAGTCAATCAACAGTAACACGCTACATAAACACATCTAACCATAAACTTTATTTCCTCATTGCTAATGGTTGTATTGCCATTCATCCATGACCCAATAGATACAGCACTGGTAGTACAGTAGTAACAACAAAGGAGTCTTAGTGTGATGGAAAAGAATAACACTGCCATCTAGAGGTTGCTAGGACCACATGCATGCCAGCTCATTTAACATTGTTTTGGCACTGTGTGGTGTACAGGACAGGTACAATCAAGTTCACTACCACCTAGTAACTTTATAGGACATGTTTGCACTCAATTGTAGCAGGCATGTCAGGACTTGTTTGTCACCTATTCATATAGAATGGAAGTGATTTAAAAAAGGCAAAAGGAACGGTATGCTCTATTCATTGCACAGGCCTAAAAGTGGCTTCTAAAACGGTTTCAACATTATGTCGTGTGTGCGTGTGTGTGTGTGTGTGTGTGTGCGTGTGTGTGCGTGCGTGTGTTCACACTTCCTGTTTGGCGTACCAGGCGGTTCAAAGCTCGACTGTCATTTGAGCCCAGGTGGGCTTGTTCCGTGTCAGGCTGTGTTGCATTTGTGAAAAATAATGGGTTTCCACTATAGCCTTGGTCTTTCACACATTATTTTTCTCTCTCCTCCAGTGTGTGTGTGCGCGCGTGCTCTGTAATCTCCTGCTGAACCTGTCTGATAGGTGTGGGCTGGCTCTGGCTGCACTGACTGGCAGGTACACTATGTGTCAGCCCAACCAGCATGAAGCCAAGGCCAGAGGGAGGGGAATATCTCATCCAGAGGTTTCTATGACAAACACAAACGGATTCCTCACAGAAGGAGTGCCATTACATTTCACACATGCATACACACTGGGACTAACATGCAGTAGGAAAAATGGAGGAATAAGAATTGGGAACTGGGTGGAAAAACGTTTTTGGCGGGAGGAAGGACAAATGGAACATTCAGGAATGTGGAGTAACCCTGTAGATGTTCTGTAGCAGTGTATTGACCAATGGGTCTGGGACTCTGATGTGGCTTTTCAAGGTCTTGTGTATGCCGGATGTCACCCTGTTTCTCAGCATCACATTATGTTTTACTCTGTACCATCGAGGTATGTATCCCACACAGGTCACGCTGGTTAACGATGCATTTCTCTAACTAAATGATATTGTTTATATGATGAATCTATAGCCTGCAGTATAGTTAACTTCAACCAAAGAACGAAACAATGTAAGCCCAATTTATACTATGTTTGATTTGAGCTTGTAGATCTGCTATTGTCAGCGTACGACAGCATTGTATAGGCTACAACGGAGCATACAATTTCAGTGGTCTGAATGACCTTTCAGAGTTTATTGTAGGCCTATACAGCAAGGATACATGTATTGGTTTATATGTGTTGTGAGCTTTAAGCCTTGCCTATGTTTGCTCAGTGAATTCCCATGGGGAGGAGTGCCAGAACCTTTCAATGAAAACTCAAATAGAAGTACATACCGCTGATAGAATTATGCAACCTCAACATTTTCTCAGGGGGGAGATTCTGACGGCAATGCAGGGTGAAAAAGATTAACACACAATGCAGGATCATGGTTAATATTTACAGACACTCTTATACAAAGAGACCGAAATCTACCGCTTCCTGGCTTTTTTCTGTTTGTGTTGGTATTCTTGGGAGGATTTCTTTGGCTACTGTCTGCCTCATCAAATATACACACCTCCAGATGAACTGGAATAATCTGTTGCTTAACTCTTGGAACTCTTACAATGGAAAAGAAACTGAAAACATGTGCTCAAAACCACAAGCATTGCTCAATTTAGAAACCTTTTCTGCTTGTTGGGCAGGTTCTAGTCCGCCTATGACCAACTTGTTATTGAACAAAGAAGAAAATATTAAAGCATGTCAAGATGAACCTGTTCTATAGAAACCCAAACATTTCAGCTCAAGACCCAAAATAGACATTTTGTGTCTCCCCGGCAGCCAAACAAACACGTTGATGAATTAATTTAATTGATGACTTAAGCACAATTTCAAAAATAGTGAAAATAGGCCTAGCCGATCTGCAACTACAAGCTCTTTTCACTATACGCCATAAATGGGTCATTTTTATTACGCATTGTTTGGGAAACACTACTATAGAATGTCCTAAAAGCCATGACTGTCATGTGACAAACATAAATTTGCTGTGTGACAGAACTGAAAGCACAATCAGCGTTTTCTTAGTTACAGTTACACACCTGCTCTGTGGCATGTAGGGTCAAGCAGAGCTTTATTGCAGTGAATGACTGTTATCATTGTCTCTCGGCCACAGTTGACATTTCAAGACTAAAGTCGCACAAAGAAAAACAAGCACATGACATAATATATCTTTGGTCGAGGTTCAGCGTTGTTTATTAAAATGCACTCATCTACAATAGCAGCATTATAGGAAGTGACATTTTTGTACTTCCAACTTCCTGTTCTTTGTCTATATAGAAGTGTCTATTTGTACGTCTCTAAATGTTTTGATGAATTGAACATGGTGGACCCTCTTGTAAACAAGTGTAATGCTTAATTGGGTCGTCCACTCACAGTTAACAGCCTTTGTATTGAGTTTGTGCTTGAAATGTACTGTAATTCTGTTAATAAATATTTCAATCAATCAATCAATCAAAAAACTCAACAGGATGATTTGAATAACGCTAAAATACAGTCATAGATTAGTCATAATAGATAAATTAACCTACCCCCCCCCCCCCCCCCCCCCCCCCTCATGTCCTCCTCCAGTTGGAGCCATCTCCATCCACACCCCACAGAGGAGCCTCACCAGGTCAATACAGGAGGATGTGATTTTCTCAGTGGAAGTTGCGTGCCGTGGGATCCCCACGATGCAGTGGACCTTCATGTCGGGGGCGGTGAGCCGGAGCATAGGGACTTGGATGCCTGGGGTGTACACCAATATAACCATTGACTATACGGACAGAGTACAGACTTACATCAATGGATCTATGGGCCTGTCAGACCTGCGGCTGCAGGATACTGGGTTCTACGTGCTGACTGTCACAGATGCAGCAGGCAACAGCAAGGATGCTGGCTTTGTCCTCAAAGTGAATGGTGAGTTCAACTTGGGTTTGCACCGTGCCTACACTGTAAGTATGTGTCAATGTGCTTTTAATTTGTTGTTCATGTTTTATATATGTATGTGCTATGTATAAGAATGTATAGTTTTATCTGTGGCAGCGGTGGCCGAACGGTTTGCGGAGCGGTCTTGATACCGGAAGGTCGCCAGTTTGAATCCCCGGACCGGCACGTTAAAATGACCACCGCTGAAGTTCCCTTGAGCAAGGCATTGAACCCCAACCATGAAATGTTCTATGAGCAGGGCGTGGCTGTAAACAAGCATCTCGAGCTTAGTCCACTTACCCTGGGTAAACAAAGAACTTTGCTTTTGCTTTTACAAGCAAGTTTGGCAAATATGCTACAGGTAAAATTTGGGACAAAACACCTTGAATGCATGCCACATTTTGATGGAAACATTTTACAAGAAATTACACCCGTGTGAAGTGAGCGCTCTTATAATACATCATCTCATTCTGGCCAATCACAATTTGTGCCCTCACTTTTCCGTCTTCACTTTTCTGCCCTCACTTTTATCTTTAATATGTACTGTGCTCAGCCAATCAAATCATCGCTATGGGTTGATAAGCCAATCACAAGCCAATGTTTGTGTTTACACAAACCCGGAAAGCTGGACATAGGAGTGGCTAGCGCCCCTCAAAACATTTGACAAAACTAGAGGATCAGGCTGCTACGTGGCACTCACACCTACGTCGATAAGTGGGTCTAAGTAAATTGTACATTTGTAGATTATATAAGATTCAAGCTATATACAGTATCAATACTGTGCAACAGGTTGGTATAGAGCTAGATTGGCTGACCATTTTCTGTGTAGTATTACTGCTGTAAGCTGTTTGAGTGCGAGGTGTATGATATCATATATACCGGTAGTAATCATGAACAATTAAGAATGTGCCCTTCAGCCCTTGAGCAAGGCACGGAACCTCAAACTTACTGCACTGCTTTGCAGGCAACACGCAACACTAATCTAACTTCTACTGATATGCAAACATTGCTATGTGTAAATTTGCTGCCAAATATTCTTCTATAATCTATATCATTCCTGTCTATTCCCCACAGAGGTTCTCTATGAGGATCTTCAGTACCTGTCTGTTTCTGCTTTGGTGATGGCCGGTATGGCAGGCATCCTCATGCTCACTATGTGGCTCCTGAACAAGGCCTACAGGAAGATCAAAGCACGGAGACACAGGCAAAAAATGCAGGGTAATGTAAGCCGAACTAACTGAGTGACCCTCTAATTACAATTTACAATTTAGGCATTTAGCAGACGCTCTTAATCCAGAGCGACTTACATTAACTTACAAGAACTTACAAGAACAAAAAAGCGTGGGAATACATCACATATATAAAAAGCATTTATCATGAAACATGCGTAAGCTAAGAACGTAACAGTGGAATATCTATATAATGAAACTATACATATAAACTATACATATATACTATACTATGCTATACATATGTACTATGACGTGCTATGACTACATACAATGCAATTATAGTGCTGTCTACATAACATGCTATAAGTCTGTATCAAATGCTATCTATGTCTACAAAAGTGCTATCTAAGGGGGTAGGGTAAGTGCTATGGGCCATGATGGAGTCTGAAAAGGTGGGTTTTCAGACTATGGCGGAAGATTGGGAGTGATGCTGCAGTTCTGACTGCAACGGGAAGTGCAAACAAATATAACATATCTTGTTAAGTTATAAGTTTAGTTATAATTTGGTGTTATATACTGTAGGGTGCAAATATGTGCAATAAGTATGAATATTGTATATATTGTCTATCTACTAATATAGATAGTAATAAGTTGCCTGAAATGCTTTCCAGTTAATAGGCCAGTTTTAAAATAAGAAATCAAATCGGGGACAGAGGACCTTGGATAATTACTGCTTTTATCACTCCTGTGAGAAAAGTAAAATATTTGATCAAACAAAGTAATACATTGGTTCATTTCAAGATAAAGGAAGAAATACTGTGGTAATCAATGGATCAAACATAACTATATAACTAAGCCTTACTGACTCTTCCTCTAGTGTATGTTGTATGTTCAGTGGCTTTGATTTTTAAATGCACTGCTTTCAATTTACACAACCAGCAATAATTGACAATGTTCATAAACAGATAAGGGGACACGTGAAACCACTTTACCCACTTGTGATTTCAATGTGATATCTTTGATATCGTAAATATCATCAGGGTCATGTAAGTTACTTGACTTTTTTTTTTTTTTTTTTAATACTGTTTTTATTAGGCATTTTGTATTATGACATAACTTCAGAATATCATTGACAGATAATGAGTAATTAAGTGACATACAATACATAATAAAAAAGGTACATAAATGTGATAAACAAGAAAAAACAAAAAACAGTTAAACAGTGACAAATGTGAACAGACAAACAAAATAAAGACAACAGGACAGACACTCTTGCTCTCAAACTTTCCCAACACGACATTATTCTTTTTAAATGAGAAAAAAAAATAAGAAAAAACACTCAGTTCCTTTTTTTTTTTTTTTTCTTTCCAATTTTTTATTTTGTTATCTATTGTGTAGGAGGGGTTAGCGTGCACCCATTGAAATAGTCAATGAAGGGTTGCCATGTCTGGTAAAATCTATCTTCACTCCCTCTCAATTCAAACTTTATCTTTTCCAATTGCAAATAGTGCATAACATCTTTCATAAGTGTAGTGTGAGTCGGAACCTGTGCTTGCTTCCAATTCAACAGTATCAGTCTGCGAGCCAGTAGAGTCACATATTTTACCATGTTGGAAAGTAGACAATTTGACCCCGGGGCTTTTGACTCCTAGAACTGCTGTCAGTGGATCCGGGTCAAAAGGTTTTCCAACAATGTCTGACAGTGATTTAAATATACTTTGCCAATATGATGTTAGTTTAGTGCAGTGCCAGAACATATGAGCTAGAGTGGCCGGCGACTGGCCACATCTGTCACAGGCTGGATTCACATTTGGATACATTCTGTTGAGTTTTTCCTTTGACAAATGTAACCTGTGTAATATTTTAAATTGTAGAAGACCGTGCCTGCCGCATACTGAAGAAGAGTGCACTAATTTTTGAGATGTAGACCATTGCTCGTCAGTGATAGATATTCCTAAATAGTTTTCCCAAGCAGTTTTTAAATAATCCAAGGAGGCATTACTATCTAAACATGAGAGAGAATTATAAATAATAGAAACACCTCCTTTGACCAATGGGTCAGGTAGAAATATAGATTCCATTGATGAGTTGGTAGGTATGTTTGGAAATGAAGCAGTGTGCTGTGTTAAAAAATGTCGTATCTGTAGAAATCTAAAAAAATGTGATTGGGGTAAATTAAATTTGCGTCGTATTTGTTCAAAGGTCGGAAATAACCCATCAATATAAAGATCTTTGAAGGAGTGAATACCATTTCTATGCCACACTTTAAACAATGAGTCAGAAAGGGAAGGTGAAAAAGCATGGTTAGCGACCAGTGGTGCGCGCACAGAACCCGGGTGCAAACCGAAATGCCTTCGTATTGAGAGCCAGATTTTGAGAGAATGCGAGACTATGGAATTCTTTGGCAACTTAGTATATTTTGAGGCCACTGGGGAAAAGATTAATGCTGACAACGATGTTGGGGGGCGTTACTTGACATTTTTGAATGTTTTATTTTAACATGGCTATTTGACATGGCTAGTTGTTTGCTGTGATGCTCACTAATTATCGTTCACAGCCATCTTTTGCATCGATGAGAGACGAGTAGTAGAAATCAGGCGTGTGGTTGTGCAAAGGTCTGCAAATTCCATTATAGGATAGTTACACTGGACATACTCTATAGGGCATAGCAGTGGTGGCCATTTTCTGGATCCTCCATCGATCCAGAAAAGCCTAGAATCAAGCCATCCAGGACCCGGTGAATCATGACCATAACCCATTTTGATTCTGTGTGTGGGTGGGTGGGTATTATACTGAATTATATGATATACTAAATACCCTTTGTTTTGTGGTTCTCAATAATTTTTTTCCACATAATCAAATTCATGGTTTTATGGTCATCATTCACCAGGATCCTGATTCTAGGCCTTTAAATTATTGATATAAATATTTTAGGAAAAATGAGCTCTGTATTGATGTAACCAAAAAATGACCGCCACGGCTATGACCAGCCACTAGCTTCTACTGGATAGTCTTATTTTTTGGTTCGCTCAATTTAAACAGTAGGCTACAAAATGGAACAATTATTAAGACAGAAATAAGTCCAGGTGAGAAAGGAAGGGGCTTTAGCAAGTTAAACATAATAATAATCAAACTAACATAATGTAATCTTTCATCTGCAGAAAATGATGAAACTGAGCTGCAGCTTCGTTGATGGACAACAGACTGCACCTGGTATCCAGAAGCTCAAGACTTGTTCTACAAACTTGCCATGTCTTCTATGAAATTATTTTTTAAATTACATAAAGTAGCATGGCTTGAGAAACGTTAAGGACTGTCAACTCTGAGCAAGTTGCCTTTTACACTGCATGTTTACACTGTGGATATACTGAATGTACAGCACTGCTGATGCCACTGGATTGAATGTACACTGTACAGTATAGAATTAATCATGACACTGAGCATAAAATTACATATTTATTTTCAAGGCAATATGAGGTTGTGTTTTGTCACCATCTTCCTCTGATACACATACAAAAAGAAAAATCTATACAGCTGGTCTTCAGACACAGAACCTATGTACAGTGAAGTATTCAGAATCACATTATATTGTTGCTGTCAGGCAGAAACCTCCAACTAACATTGTGTTTCTTTTTTAATAATACCGTACTTGATCATACTACACTACAGCATCATACAAAACCATCAAAAGATGCAGATCCACAACAAGCTCAAAACACCTGCTAGATCTGCTACTTTTGCTATTTTTTTATTTGAATCCTGAAAAGTAACAGTTGGGGTGTCAAACTTAATATTCCATGGGGAATATTAAGAATGTTGGTGTTATGCTCAGCCATGAAGACAATAAGCCACGTTAATAACTTCCAAGTACATTTGCCATCGTCAGTTTATTTGATTGAAAGTAATCAAATCAAGTTTGACTGACTAAACTGCACAAGGGGAGAGGAGGAGAGGGAGAGGAGAGATTCTTGTCTGAATGTGGTAAACACTAATTCACAATAGCCTCATCTGAGTGTATTCAAATATAAACCTACAGAAAAATATTCTAAACTAAACACAATAATACGGTCAGTAACTAGCCTCACCTGTAACCACACACATCGCCTGACATTCCAAAGTTGGCCGAGGGGTGAAGTTACAAGGAGGGCTGTGTGTTACACAATGATTGCAAGAAAATTATGAGAGATTTTCATACTTTTCTTTGTATACTGTATTCATATTTTTTGCCATAGTCAACAGGTTGGTCCAGAGATGAGGACATTGTGAAAAAGTATTACCATTATATCTTGAAAAACAGCAAACAAAATAAACTGAAAAGTCATCTTTTATGAATTTAGATAGATGTGAAAAGTACACATGGAATCAACAGTAATGCATTGCAATGTTCA
The DNA here is from genome assembly GCF_951216825.1 of Electrona antarctica. NCBI lineage: Eukaryota > Metazoa > Chordata > Actinopteri > Myctophiformes > Myctophidae > Electrona > Electrona antarctica. Next base: position 41,737,167 of record NC_136792.1, on the reverse strand, counting down.
CAACAGTAAATGGTGAGCTGGGGGAGGACTGCTACAAATGAGTTATGAGTTGTGCATGAGTTATGCATGTACAGTACTTGGCAGTATTCCAAAAGTCCAGTGGGGGGGTTGTCGCACAGAATCTTTCGAAGGCGGGAAGAGTCACATGAGGAATCACATGATGAACCATAAATCAGCACATGCGTCATGCGGCTCTGAACGGAACCTGAAAACATGTTTCACATGGTATTATTTCTAGCACTGCAAACCAGTGAAAGGAAAATCTGAATTCTGCAGTGTCCATGTGCTGTCTCTAGATTGTACTACAACACGTTACCAGCAAAACCAGTTCCATGTTTACATGGATGTGTTCTCACAGATCTCAGGAGTCTGTCTGTCTGATTCCGTTTGTAGCAGTATTTGACCACTTACATGATATACTATATGACTGAAGTCTCCTAGTAGTTAGGTAAAGTTACCTTAAGTTGTGGCAAATCTGGGAAAAAAATGCTTACCACTAGCTTTCTTCACAGATGTGTTCATAAAGGTGTCTACTATCACAGAAAGAATTGTTCCAACCCAACTCCCTTGGGAAACTTTGTGACAGGTGCTGAAAGTTGGGGTACCATACAACCATTATAAGGCAAAATGTTATAAATTTCATTATGCTTTAAGTAGCATGTGACGTGTCAAACTAGGGGTTTTTCATCATTCTGAATCCATTCCAAGCATTAGTTTTGCACAAAAAACACTCCTTGGGCTAAAAATGGCCATAGCCGTCATCACAAATGTGATGAAATCAGCACATTTGGGCAAGTGGCTATGGCCAAACTAGGGAGTCTATGGCCAAATGTATTGTATGGTACCCCAACTTTCAGCAGCTGTCACAAAATTTCCCAAGGGAGTTGGGTTGGAACAAATTGTTCTGTGATAGTAGACACCTTTATGAACACATCTGTGAAGAAAGCTAGTGGTAAGCATTTTTTCCCAGATTTGCCACAACTTAAGGTAACTTTACCTAACTATAGGGCTCTATACTAGGTCCACTCCTTTCCCTCTCTATGCCAAAACTCGTCGCAGATTCTTTCACCCTAGAATTGGGACACTAGGGTTCAAGTGGTTAAGGACATGGTTCAAGTGGTTAAGGACATGGAGTAAGTGCTGCCATGAGAAGCTCCATCTTGTAAACAAAGTTGCGTCCCTCCATCTTGCTCCAATGGACCTCCTTATAGGGCCCTCGGAGGTGGCTCCACTTGCCGTCCTGGATGGCGTCGCTCTTGGGCAGCTCTTTGCTCTGGTTGCGAGGAAACTGGACAAGGACCTTGCAGCCACTCTCCGGACCATTACGCACTGGACGAAGCAGATGTAAAGACAGAAAATGCTGTTTAAGAAAGTGTAGTGTAATTTCAAATTAACCTGCAACAAAATGTCTTTAGTAGTATGCTTCCAAATATCTATTACCTTGGGAAATTTTAGACCGATGACACAGGGTTGAACATTTTTTCTCTCGTACGCTTATTTGAATGAAAACAATCATTTTCCTTGGCAAAACCGTGATTCAGGAGTCACATCCCCATATAAAAAAATACCAAAGATTTGTCATGGTGTGACTCAACCGGCCTCATTTACCTGAGATTGCATATTCTCCATTGGCGGAGGCTACGGTGATGGCAGATGCGTTCCCAATGCTCTCCACAGGTCCCAGCCCTACATGGTTGCTGAAGCTGAGGACATGCCAGCCCATCACCTTAGCCAGCTGCTGAACCGCGTGCACCTGGTGCTGGGACATCTGCAGTAACACAAGACACAGATAAGAGTTTAAATGTACATTGGCGTCATTTAGCTGATGCACTTTTCAACTTCAAAGAAATTGCAGCCCGTTACCTTGTTTGCTCTAGTTTGGTCAACTACATTTCAAACAACCTAGTTTGCAAGCTTCCTTACTCAGATTTCGGGAGGTGTAGTTCCAGACTCTATATAGCATTTGAAGATTGTGGAATAGTTGTCTGGCTACACGAGACTACAAATGACCCAACAGTAAGTAGTGCATCTGCTATTATTATTTAACGTTTGAGAACTACTGATTTAGAAGGCATTTGTAGAATCAGCCTGTGTTGCAACTTGCACTACCTGTGAGAGGAGGAAGTCCTGAAGTTCCTGCTCCTGATGTGACAGGGTGATGACGCGTCCGTCCCTGTGCACCACTCTGATCTGCTCTACGCCGATGTTCAGTTGCAGCTGAATCGACCTGAGCACACATACATTATTCAGTCCACAGTCACCGTTAGCCAAGTCACCACTTTAACCCTAAACGATTTGTTGTACATCAAATAGCGGAAACAGACAATCTACAAGCTCGCACTATATGGTTGCAAATGCACTTTATAGTGATAATATAATTTTACTCTGTGAGCTATTTGAGTAGACTTACTGTGTGTTACTGCAACTTCCAACTTCCCTTTTTGGGACATGTGAAATTTTTACTTTTGTACTCTTACTCACTTGCAGATCTGCTCGTAGCCCTGTGAGGTGATGAGGACCTTGACACTAGACTCATACACATCATTGATGTTAGACCAGTGCGCTTGGATCTGGGGGTCCTCAATACGGCTGGCCAGGCTGTCAATGGTGCGCGCCGTCCTGAAACACGCACACACACAAGCAATTATCTCCTTGTGGCTGAGAACATGTTCTTGTAACATGAGAGTAATAGTATCATACAAGAGAGTCACCCAAAGGTTGTCTATCGCAACACCTCGTGAGCTTGTATATACAAGCTTTTCGGTTTCCACCCGACCCGACAGAGACAAAACACAAACACATGGACTGAGGCCTACCTGCTGCGTAAGAAGATGTGCTTTGCTTGCTTGATGATTTTCTCCAGGAGGCCCTCGCTCTGCTGTAGGCTGGAGATCTCGGCCTTGTCATAAGCCATGGGGCCAGCCAGACGTATCCGTTTGTGTCCAAAGGGGGAGCTAGCAGGGTGAGGCATCACTACGGAGCTCAGCTGCTGCTTATGGAACTGTTAAAGCAAAAGCAAGTAAGGTTGTGTGCGTTTATAACATGCAGTAACACCAGGAGCAGAGATGGAGCCTTTAACTACAATATCTGCATGGGCTGTCTTAGGTAGGTACCAGAGTAATGTAGTAAGAGAGTGGTGACACGCTTTGATCTCACCGCAAAGCGGGTGCCTATGGGCGATAGTTCCAAACATTGCTCCTATGGCTGGAACTATTCCATTGAGATAGAATGAGCACTTCCGCATTCCATTGTTACAATGAGAGTCAACGGGAGTGTCATTACTCTCTTTTATACTACTCTGGTAGGTACCAAATAGGTGGCATTTTACGACAATATTTCATATTTATGACCAGCAACTGACACTGCTGAAATTGCCCTGATGCTGTAAATACTATGCAGCCACAAAAAGCACAAGAATTATATATTTTTTATTCGGACCTCTCTCATCAGCTGATGCAGGTTGTGTTCTAGAACGTAGAGGTGGTCATCTGGTTTGGATTTCTCTGGAGACGCACGCTGGTTCTTCTTTTCTCCCATAGAGTGGCACAAGTTAATGGACAGCTGCAGACCTGAAGGGTGGAAACAGAGGTAGAAAAATACATGGTTTATTATGAATGATTATTATGTAAGACAAAACTCCAACGGAGGGAGAAATATTGTACTTCTATTATTGTGCTACAAACTAGTGCCACTTACCTGGGAACGGCTGGGAGATGATCTGGTTCTTGACGACAATGTGTGGAATCTGGGACTTGATCTGGACCGCCTCCCTGGACAGCTGAGCAAAGATCTCTTTACACAGCAGAACATTTTGCGCTGCCTCCAGCTTCACATGCCACAGCTGGGTACCTGGCAGGAGAGAGGAAGGGACGAGAGGCCGGGTGAGAGGATTGGTAATGGATGATGGCAAGAGAGAACAGATATGGACAACATAAGATAATCATCAATAGATAGATTCATTAAAAGATTGTGGGGTCATCATGGGAGAGATAGCAGAACATGCCAAGCTGAATGCTGATTGTAAGTAATTTATAAGAATTTACAAACCAGACAAATCAAGAGGTTAAACTACCAGTGTAGAGTAATGAGTAAATGTGAGACGCTGGTGGTAAGCATGATAATAAATGCTGCAGTACTGATTCAAAATGGGGGTAAAGATTTTGTTAAATGCATCACTTAGCATTAGAGCTACAATTCAAGCCTGGGTGCTGAATAATACCTGCTTTGGTTTTGGGCTGTCTCCTGAAGAGGTTTACTGTTCCTAGATCGCCAATGTCTGATGCTTGCTTCTGGATAGACACCTGGGAGCATACAATATACCATTTATTTGTTCACTTGCCAGTGATCTTTTTCTTTCATTCTTGCCGTGGTGGGCCCTTGAGTTTTGAATTTATTTCAATATTTCATGCAATTCATCTTCCTCACTTTGATATAAGCAGAACCCTCCAGGTCGCTGGGGATTTGTACATTCAGAGGGCAGTAGTCCTCTGGAATCTTCTTGTCCAGATCAATGTCTGTGTTCTTAATCACTTCAAAGGTACCTTGGTGAGGAAACAGGGAACCTGCACAGAGAAAAGATCAAAATCAGACCAACTGATAATAATGTGAACACATGGATATGACTTGGATTAATAACTGGTCAGTCATCTTTCATAATCTGGTTGAAAACAAATTGCTAATGCAAACATTTAATAATGTTACTCAGTCTCACACATACCTGCACTCCTGTAACTGAGGTCTCCCAGGATCTTATCTCCTACTTTGCGAAGCTTCCACTGTGAACGGAGTCTCAGCAGCTCTGAGTTAAAGTCCCTCTGCCGTCTGTTCTCCAGGTTCTCAGCCAGAGACTTATTGAGCTTCTCTGCTCCTTTCAGCAGCATCTGAGCTGCTGTAGCCAGAGACTTCTTCTTACTGATTAACTGGAACACCTGAGGCGTCTAAGAGAGGATATGTCATCTTAGAAACTTTAATTTCCACTCGGTTTCCACTACCTTTTTTAATTTAGAAATACTACAGTATATATTTCAAGACCCATGTGTGCTTATGCAACAGGTACAGTCGCCCCTTTTCCATCTCGCCCCACTACTCTACCTAGCTGTACATAACAAACATAATTCATGTTGGTGATTATCTAAAAGGTATCATATTAATTATCATATTCATTTATAATTGTTGAGTTCACTCTGTATATCCATGGACATAATAATAGCATGATGATGCAATTACAAAACATGGGCTACATGGAAGAAATGTATTTAATAAAACTATGTGGATTGTTTACACAGCACTGAAAGAAAGCAGTCACCGTCTCTGTCTCATGTTATTCTTTCTTGCTTTTACATGGTACAGAGATCAATACAATCAATTCAATCTTTATACAATATAATTAAAGATTTCAGCAGGGCGAGGGAGGGAGATAGTTGGTAAAGGGGCGAGTTGTTTGGTATCCCTTTATGCCTATGTGTATTTATCCACAAATGCTGGCTTTACCTTTCCAGCTGCAGGATCTGCAGAGACGGGGTCTAAGGCCATGTATTTCTTCTCCTTGACCACGTTGAGAACATCATAGAGCACACACATCTCTGTCAGGGAACTGCGTAGGTTGTTGCGCACAGAGTCCCATGGCCAAAGGGATGGTTGGAACTTCACAGTGCCTAGAATAGATATAACTTCTTTTTAATTTGTCTAAAATGCCAAAAAATAATCATATTTAAACTGGGTACCCCCCTCACCCTCTACCCTCCCTCACCCTGACAAGCACACAGATAAATATTGTGAAAATAGCCAAACTACAAGCTCACAGTCACAACTTAACTCACAACGCCTTGCAGTGCGAGGTGATGATATAGCTTGTAGATCGGCTATTTGGACAATGTTTGCCTCTTTCTTACATAATATTTGACAATTGGTATTAAAAAGGGCTTAAAGTTTAAAGTCATTAAATTATAGCCTTAGAAAAGTGTAGATATCCTGCATGCACTTATACTGTCTGTTGGTTCGTTTACGTTTACTGTCGAGTTAGAAAACAATGTTGCACATTATGCTACTCTCATCTGGAGACCCCCCAAATATAATTTGGGGACCGACCCCCAGCTTTGGAACCACTGGCATGCTCCATACTCTCCATTGATGAGGCAGTGTGGCCTCAAACACACATTTTACATCACATCTTCCACACTGAATTCCTGATGCCAGTACACACCTTCCTCCTCCTCTGGCTCCTGCTTCCCCCAGTCACTTTTCCGGGGCTCTCCATCAGTCCCTTCCTCGTCCGACTCTGAACCCTGGCCGAAGTCAATTCTCTGGGCCAACTTGGCAAGGTTCTGGGACATGGAGAGAGGGGGGACATACGTCTCTGTCCCGTCCAGAGAGACTTCCTGAACCTGCTTCTCGCACGAGGACTCGATGCTGACTTGCACCGCTGATGGTGGACCACCCGACATGATGATGGTGATGCTGATACTGGAATAAACAAATTATTAATCACACCTGAACTGAAACGGCAAAACTAGCTGGTTGATTGAATACTTTATTAACAGTTTGCAAAAAGTACAGTGGTACGATTATACAAAGATGTTAAAAAGCATAACAAAAAGCCCTATTAAAACCTTTTCCATTGTGGTCCTGTGCATTTAATTCAACACGCCATTATCAACACCAGTGGTTCCCAAACGTATTCATGTCAAGGACCCCAAAATTGACACTAATCAGCCCGCGGACCCCCATTTGAATAGCTATGCCAGGGACCCCTCTTAGAGAATGCTTTTACGGCTCTAGCAGTGATTCTCAACCCGTTTAATTAGTCTAGAGACCCCCATTTAATGGCATTTCTATTTCTGGGACCCCAATTCATATTGTAAAATCAATGTTAATTTAACTCTGAGAGTGTACATATGGAAGGGACCAAATGGGTCCATTTGATAACGTATATCATATGTACAGTAAACAGTACTACCTACTTTTGTAGGAAGAGTTACGAATTGCAGACCAGACAAAGATGCTCTTTTATGGCGCTTGTGAAGGAGTGCAAGGACTGGAGTCACACGTTTTGATGTGGTTGGGGTCCTATTATACCTAGACGCTTGCTAAATGGGCTTGGCTTGTTGTTGTTGTTTATCTAGCGTTAGAACTGTACATTGAAATAACGTTAACATCTGTTGCAGTAACTATTGTAGTTGCTAGCATCATAATAGTTATGACTGGCTAGCCACGAAACTATCTGGCTAACGTTAGCGCCTTCCTCGCGATCTGGTTCAGTGATAAAAGTAATGGGATATTTTAGGCTCACCTTATTTCAGCAATAGAGTAGACACTATAGCGCCGATCCAACACTAGGATTATAATGCTGGGTCCAATCCGAACCGGGGCGAGTGGTAAAAAGATCACAACACCATAGCCTTGTCCAAAAAACAGACCACGGAAAAGGAGTATATTAGCTAAAGAGACGACACTGACACTGTTTGTTGTCCGTTCAGCGTTCTTGCGCCGCAGCTTTCACTCCAATATGGCGGCAGCAGCAGTAGCCATAGATATTTATATATATCTATGGCAGTAGCGCTACCGCAGCGCCATCTAGCGGTGTTGTCAATAAAGGACCAGAGTGTCGCCTCTTGAGGGCGGGTCGTTTAAACGACCGGATGTGACGCATCACATGATGCCCAAATAACAAACCGTCACTTGATGTTGGCATGGTACTAGACTAGTGACAAACCAAAGTTCGTTTGTCTCCCATTTGCACTTTATATGTTTTACATGTTTTTTTAAACTCGCGTTTTACTATTTTATAATATATTAACAATGCACGTCATGTGTGTCGTAGAAACAAATGTGTGTGTGACTGCACCAGCTGCTGGCCCGACAGGAACATAAGGCTAACCAGCTAACTAACTGCAGTAGAGGTCTTTGTTTTGAACCCTAACCCAAACTAAAGGTCTGTAAGAAGAATGTGTTGAACATGAAGAGAAAAGTGGTCAGATTGAGACTCAGTCCCAACGAAGAGGCTCAACTCATACGAGAGGAACATGACAGGAGGAGAAAACTACGAATACAACAGGTATATGCTCTCTGACTCTGGGTGTATGTTTTGATTGATTGATTGAAATATTTATTAACAGTTTGCAGAATTACAGTACATTTCAAGCACAAACTCAATACAATAGGTTATGGTTCAAGCCAAAGTTATACTTTATATTGTTAATGTTAACATTTTGTTTTGTGTACATAAGAGTAACCTGTATTTTTGTTTGGCTTCCTTAAGACAAGACAGCAGCATAAATAGATTATAACAACAATAATAAGGATGATAAAACCGTAAAATTATTTTCTTTAGAGTGCAAAGATCTCATTTGCACTTCTTTACCCCCTTTGTTGCAATTATTGACTCATAATCTTGCACGTCTGACTGCCTCTAAAGCAGTGGTTGTCATAGCCGCAATTTGCAACTCTATATTATTTTTATAATGGGATGAATCTAGAGTTGCAATACCCTCCATTGACTCCCCATTCATCCAATTAAACTCTCCAACATCGCATCTCTAGGCCAAGCTTGAATTATCCTTTTTCAATCTGCCGAGCTTTTGTTTCATAAAAATCCACCGTAGACATGTTATGAGCTACTTTCTGTCAAGAATTTCTCTGCAGGTGAAGTGTTGGCGTTTGGAAACACTCGTTTTTATTAACAGGTTGCGCTGCTGCCTCCTGCATTATGTGCAAATGCGAAACGGGCTGTACGCAGGGCCGTTGAGTGACTTCGTCTTCCAAACTCCACGTAGAAAAAGAATCACCTGCAGAGAATGTCTTGACAGAAAGTAGCTCATAACATGTCTACGGTGATTTTTTTATGAAACAAACGATAGGGGTCTGAGGACCCTATCTCCTGTCTAGGTCAAGGCCTAGGTCCAGAGGACGGTCTTGAACCTCCCTCAAGGACCCCTGGCGTTCCCCTGGGCTGGACACCCATGTTTTGAAAACCATGTTTATAAATGTGCAGCTTCTTCAACCATTTCTCATGAGTGGATGTCCATCCATGGGCTGATGTTTGTTGAATGTCCACGCAGGTGCGTGAACAGCAGCGGAACATCGCGCTGCACATCCGCAGCGAGGTGCAGCGGAGACGGGAGAGAGAGCTGCAGAACCTCGAGGATCAGCTGAGGAGCGACTGGGAGCGTCAGAAGAGAGAGAGGATAGAGACCCTGCAGAAGTTATACCAGCAAAGCCTGGAACAGCTTGGACAGGGCCACAGGAGTGCAAAAGAAAATGTAAACATTGTGCCTATATATATTATCATATAGTACACGGCTCAAATCCTCAGTGTTAATTTAATTTAACTCTTGAGAGCATGCATAATGTAACCAAACAGGTTACATTTCTTGTTCTTGGAGATACGAATGGATAAATTAACATATTTTACTGTGTAATAATCATCAGTAGAAAGTAAACCATGCTGCATTATGCCATCATAGAATATGAAAAATGATTTATGATTTACTTATGATTAGATCCCTCAACTGTGCATTTATTTTTAATTATTTTTGAGCCAGGAACCTGACTGGGCAGCGATAGCTCAGAGAGAAGAGGAGAACCAAGCAAAAGCAGAAGAGCGTTACAGAGAGGCCCTGCAAGAGCTCAAATCACAGAGGCTAAAAGACCATGAGGAGCAAACTCGGTGAGCATTACAGTCCAGAAGAGGGTTATTTCATGACATGACATGTCTGACTGCATTTCAGTCTAATGCTCTCCACTTTTACAGTTTCATCACAGCAAGGAAGAAGGCGCTGCAGGCAGAAAAGGAGAGGGCAACAAAAGTGGCCAGCCTCCCACCACCTCCACTGCGCCCCATTGAGGTGATATGCCAGGCTCACAAGCCTCCCAATTGTCAAAACACAATTTAGAATGACATAGTAGACTAAGAGCAGATTCACACTGCAGTCCGTTTGATTTAAACTGTTCCCGAATACGATTGCCTGGTCCCCGCTGTCCATGATTCACATTGGCCTTGATTCTTCCGCCCGAGTACACTTCATTCAACTGTATTCAATGCATTCACATTGCAGCGATCCGTATCCGAGTACACTTCATTCAACTGTATTCAATGCATTCACATTGCAGCGATCCGTATCCAAGTACACTTCATTCAACTGTATTCAATGCTTTCACTTGACTTCACGAGTACACTTCAATTGGTCTCGAGACTATACCCCCATGTGGTCCCGGGAATGGTTGGGTGATCCGCTCCCGGGAACGGTACGCAGCATTCACACAACCTCAACATCTGCCAAGTGGTCCCGAGCCCCCACCCGGGACCATAGTGTGAATCTGCCCCAAGCCTACTGTTAACCGACAATATTGGATAATGACATTTGTTAAGTGAATGTGGCAAACAAACAATATTACATTTAAATTTAGAATAGGGCTGAATGATATTGGACAAAACAAATCTCACAATCATTTGGTCTGATTATTTTGGGGGTGACTATTGTTGTTTTCAGAATATGTTTTGCAGCATTATTAATGTGGATATGGTGTTATTAATTCTACTTTGCTAGAACAGATTATTGTAGGACATTTGTTTGTTTGTTTGGTATTATTAAAATTACTCTTTATTGTTCAAACAGAATATAGACCCCAAGAAACAGCATGTAGTGAAGAAATCAGATGTGAACTCCTTCTCTGCAACCTACCACCACATGCCTGAGACCACAGTGGATAGGGAAGTTGAGTCAACACAGGTACGTCTTTCCGTAATCCTGAAGCTGGCATCACATTTGAAATGTCTGTTGCAATGTACCGTACTGTATAAATCAAATATTCAAGAAGGGATAATAAAATGTTTTAGCCGATCTACAAGCTCACAATGCGCTGCAACGTTATGCATTGTTAACACGGCTCACAACGCATCACATCGTGACTTTTGAAAATGGTTTATTTTATTATAATGGATTATTTGTTATTCACTGTCTGTACTGTTAAGATGAATCAACATGGAAAAGGCTTTTATCTTACAGACCACAATTTATTTTAAAGCAATACTTTTTACTATTGTAGAATGGACTGTTCCCTTTTAAGTCTAGATCTAGAAAATAAAGCATCTAGAGAACCAGAGGTAGAAAGATATCCCAAAAATGTTCTCCACTTGATATGTGCATTGTTGATGATTCTACAGCCCAATGCCCATGAGATGGCAGAACAGGAGGCACAGAGGCTGCAGGAGTTGGGGATGGAGGCTGAAAGGGGGAGAGAGGAGCAGCTGGAGAAGGCTCGTCTGAGAGGAAAGCACGCCCTGAGGAGAGAACGCCTCACTCAGGTATCATCAGAATATAATAATACATAATATATAATGTACCATTTAGGTAGGGGATTTCTAACAAATGGCATACCCACTGCTGCTAAGGTTTTGTTTGGCTGCAAACATTCCTTTTACAGAAGTTTGTGGGTCTTGCCTTTCCTTTTAAACCGTACTTCGGTCTTGTCGTTGTATACATTTAGTTTGTTCTTTTTATTTCATTAAAATCCAGTATTATGTTGTGTATATTTCATTACTGTCTTGCGTTACCTATGTAAATACATGCAAATGCCCTTTTCTTCTCTAGGACCGTGATCGTTTCCTCACCGAGCTGGAACACATGCAGCAGACAGACCTACTGAGAAGAAGACGCCAAGTGTCCCAGATGCCTGCTCAGATCTTCCAGCCTCTGTACAAGAGACAAGAGTTCATGGTGGACTGCCAGAGGGAGATGGAGTTCGCTTTCGAGGACATGTACACAGGGGAGAGGAGTAAGAATACATGTTACCCAGGAAGTTTGGGTTTACAGCTCGCTATAGTAACTAGTTGTCTTTAGGTTTTTCTTACCATTTTATAGTCTGTTGACAATTGAAATTAATGCATAATAACACTACAGATGTATAATACAATATTGTGGTCTGGATTTAGTTCACCTACAAACTAACTAATGTCTACAAGGCCCGGATAACACATGGGGAAACTGGGGTTTACCCTGCTTCTGTGGTATTCTATTGAGCCTTGCCTTTCCCTGTATGTATCCACATAGGGGTGAAAGGTGACCTGTTACTCCAGCTGGTGCCAGAGCCTCTACCGGCCCAGTCCACAGACAGCCAGAATGAAGACCTGGACCTGACCCTGGACGATGTCACCACAGCAGAAGAGACAGGCCCTGATCAAGAGCAGATGGGACACCTGGGGCAAGAAACGGGTAAAGAGCTTGGCTCCTCCCCCATAGCAAGTTAAGGAAGTGGTACACATGGTAGCTTTAGGATCTATACCGAAATATCAGCATTGTTGTTAAAATAACATGTCAACAACATGCAAGGAAAAGTGATTTAATTTTTGTCCATGGGTTTTGGGCGTTTTGTCCAAACTGTACGATAACCATACTAAAATGCATACACAGCTACTCTGAAAACGATGTTCTCTCCTGACATATCAACAATAATGTGTATAATATATGTGTAATCAGTCCTGACTTTTTGTTGTTGTAGTGGAGTCCTCCCTGCCAGCGAGGCCTGCTCCCAGACGGGCATTGAAGAGGCTCCTGAACCGCATCAGGACCCAAAGAGACCACCAGTGGAGCAGCGAAGCAAGCCTCGTTCCCACTGGCCACCCGCCACCAACCACCACTGAGGATCAGGTACCCGAACATGACTCGACTATCGACACAGGCTCTTTGACTAGTGAGGAGAGAGTGCGACCATGCACTGCCAGCCACAAGCTCCTTCAGCCTTCCCACTCGCCACCAGGTACATCTGCTAGAATCAAATCTTTTTGTTAATATATACTTTTTAAAATCTTATCTTATCTTCCTTTTATTTCCTGTTGGTCAAGTAACTTTGTAACTGTTCTTTGGTGACAGCGAATGTGTTTTTGTTTTTTAATCTAACCAGCACTGGAGACTACAGAGGAGACGGTTGTGGCAGGGACATTGGTTCTTCCTGACATGCTGGCTAACAAGATGCAGGAATTTGAATTGGAGCGACAGGAAAGGGTATGTACCCATTCAGAGCCACAGGCTTGCACTGATTGCTATCTGTTGATGTACTGGCGAACATTTCTGCCAGTATCTCGCTTTATAACCGTCAACATTACAGACTGATTAATTTGTTACCACCAGCAATCTAAGATAATGTTGAGATAAATAGGAAGCATTAATGTCCTCCAGGAAGAAGAGCTAGAGAGGGAGAAGCAGCAGCAGATATCCTTACTCCAGAAACTAGAGGAGCAGAAGGCCAGGCTGGAGCAGGAACTGCTAAAAGCCCAGCAGGAGAGAGAGACCCTGAAGGCTGCTGTAACCCAGGACCTACCTGTCTGCCAAGCGGAAGTACCCGTGAGTGTCCATGACACACACACACACACACACACACACACACACACACACACACACACACACACACACACACACACACACACACACACCCCTTACATCCTTTTCATTGGAAAGGACTAAAGGGCTAAGTAGACCTTTGGCAATATGTGCTATTATCGGATTTGGTATCTACCTTAGTTGTGAAGTAACCATATAAGTCAGCCAAAATGTTTATTTGGGCACTAAGTAAGGATCATTTTTTCATGTGTCAAAATCGGTATAGCACACTTAAATTGTTTTACTTTGTTTTCCTGCAGTCTATGCCTACAGCAGCTGAAAATGACCGCACCACAAGGATCAGAGAATACCAGCAGCGACTCCTGGACCAGAATAAGTGTGTTTTAAATCTACTGGCTAGTGTTATCAATTATCATCAGGGTTTTTTTTTCTTTTTTTCCCCCAGCTAAATAATTTATAGAAAGTAAATGAGCTGAGTAATAAAGGGTTATTGGACAAAGTGGCTGGTATAGAAAAGGTAATCACATCTATCAAAAGTAGATTGTCTATTTGTATACAATGTTCTGAATGTTGTGTGTCTTGAGTTTAGAGTTCACAAACGATCACTGGAAGTGGCTCGCCAGCGACTGCAAGAATACCAGCGAAGTCTTCAAATTCGTAACATGGCCATCGCCAGATCAGCAATGCCCCTAGCTGTACCTCCAGGCCTTGTTCTCCCTCCCACCCATAGCATTGACCAAACTGTACCTCTAGTACCCCATTTGCAGCCTCTCAGTGGCTGCACAATGCTACCCTTCATTGCTGAAGCAAATGGTAAAACCCAGGTCCCAGTGATAATCCCTACCAGAGAGTCAACTGCTGTGCCATTGCCTCCCCCACTCTCAGGTCCTGGTTGGAATTCAGGACCTGGTGAAGTTGTTGACTCCAGAGCCAGATCAATGCTATTGGAATCTGCAGCAGTGACTCTCAGGGACCAAATAGCCCTGGATGCTGTTTGTCTGACTATCAACACAAGGGAGAGAGTGACAGAACATCTCCCTGAGCGACTAAGAGCCTCCCCAGACTACAGACCACTCACAATCCATCCATCAGCTTGCAGTATTCCTTCCCCACCTACTCTCCCTTTTGTACAAGACATTAACCAAGGTATTACAAATCCACCAACACCGGCCTTCCCCCGGGCGATGTCAATGGTGACCAGGGTGTGTGATCTGGAGAGGCAGCGGCAAGAGCTACATGAGGCTCATAGTCGTGCGCTAGCACAGAGGGAGGCACAGCAGAGGGAACGGGAACTTCGTCCTGAGAGACTAAGACCTTCTTCAGTCACCACAGCCTACCCAGACCATAGTCTACTCACAATCCAGCCAGCAGATCGCGGCACCCCTCTCCCACCTACCCTCCCTCCTGTCCAAGTCATTAACCAAGGTATTACACGTCCACCAACACGGGGTTCAGAGAAGCCTGCTGGGATTTGTGAGCAAAGCTTTCCCCAGCCAACATCACTGCTGCCCAGGGAGGGTGATCTGCAAAGGCTGAGGCAAGAGCTGAAGGAGGCTCATAGCCAGGTGCTACGGCAGAGGGAGAATGTTTCACAGCAGCAGAGGGAGCGGGAGGAGGCGAGACGGAGGCAAGAGGAGGAAAGGGACCAGATGAGAAGGCAAAGGGAGGCCCTGCAGACTCTATTCAACAGTGATGCACAGGTGACTGGGTCCTGGGACAAATTTTGGCTGTTTTTCATCAACATGTTTAAAATTGTACAGGTTGCTACATTTTCCCCAACAATGCGTAACATCAGGTGATTTCATGAACTGAAAGAGCCAGACAGATATATTGGTTTGACTTTATTGATGACATCATTGTCGATTCTACGACAATATTGGTCAAATTATTGGTAATTGATCATCTGGCATTGGCCAGGCTCTTCTCCAGAGCAGGGCTCATTTGCAAATTGAAAAAGTTGATTTCTTCACTGTACCATGCATTGCGTCTTATCCAAAGCGCTTTACTGTACATTGTGCAATACACTTTATCCATTCACACAACCATTCACACGCCAACGGAAGAGGCATCCATGCAAGGCAATGAAAGCATGTTATTCCGAATTCTAAACGGCAGCGGTAGTGATTTCTACCGCTGCAAAATGTCGGAAAACTAAATGTCTGAAACACCCAAGTCACCTTTGTGTATATTCCTACTGCCTAAGTAGTCCATGCCCTTTTCAGACCACCACCTGTCACAGTGCGGCAGTGGAAAAGTTTAACTTTTCTCAACTTCTGTTGAGAAAACGTCTGTTTTAGGGCCTAGTTTCATTTGAAGCTTATTGTTTTTTTTCCACTATTTTATCCATTCCCCATAGCCTGCTCCAGAGGCTGTTGACGAAGTTTCAGAGGACATTGGTGCCATGCGCCTCAAACTTCTGTCATCCCTGCTCAAAGCAATGGAGGAGGCTAGTGGAGGCTCTTTGTCACATCTACAAGAAGACGGTACTACACACAGCCAGCCACCCACCAGTGGTAAGCAAATAGTGTCTTTCTTTCTGCTGGTTTCCCTTAAATTCCCATGCCAGAAAGTTAATTGTTTCATTGAAATTTCTAAATGTTTTTTTGTGGCTTTCGCCTTTATTTTTTTTATGGAGTGATAGACAGTAGGCTGACAGGAAATGGGGAGAGAGATGGGGGGGGGGGGGTGACATGCAGTAAAGGCCGTCGGGATCGCGAGTCGAACCCGTGGCACACTGCCAGACTGGGATTACCAGCCTGGACCACTGAGCCACGGCCCAGGTCACCTTTTAAATATTGCATAATTGTATTGATTTTTCTCATTTTCTTTAGCTCCCACCACCGTGGCTGATACAGCTGCCCCACCACTGCACCTCGCTCCTCGGCCAACCAAACCCCCAGTGGCCCGGGTCAGGCTGGGCACCATAGAGATCACATCACAACATGAGCTCAGTGCCATTCAGGAAGTGGAGACTCCAGTCAATACCAGCATAGTCATTGGTGAGCCAAGAGAGGCCTACTGTTTTTTTTGCAGAAACTGTTGAGACAAGGTGCTGCATTATATAAAAGTCATAGTTTAGAGAGGTGAGGTGCTCAGTTGTTGTAGAAAAGAATACTTGAGATTGACTATAGAGATACTGTGTAACGATTTGCAGGATTTTTGGACATAATCTGTAGGAGTAATATCAAATTTGTGTTTTACAAAAGTCGGCCTCCTGGTGGCGCTATAACTGGAAATTTTGGGGCAGAGACATCCAGGTAGTGTGTGACAAAAAAACAACACAACAAACAGATTAATTAGCTTCCCGGTTCTAAGGGAAGCAATGACTTGTATTTCCATAACACAACTTCAACTACTGTGTTGTGAGTATTACCGGTATAAGCACACAGAATGTATTCCTGGGTTGGGCACTTCGCAGAACCTTTACCAAACCCACGATCAGTGTGCATTGCATGGGTTTTTCTTTTGTGAACTTATTTAAACCATTGAAAGGTACTATATGAGTTTAATATTCCATTTTGTCCACAGGTCCAGAGGACAGTGTAAATGTGCCGCCATGTATTGTAGACAGTGTCGCATACCCAGAGGAAGAACCAGAGACCTCAGTGGTTTCTCACTGGTCTTTCCATACTTCCTCTGTTTCGAGCCGAGGGGATCTGTCTGCTGGGAGAGGGACTGACTCTGAGTTGGCCTCGGGGGAAGGAAGTTCCAGCAAGATTTCCTGGCGAGAGAGACTGCTGATGGAGGCAGGGACCTCCCCAGAATCTGGTACTGTATATAGTTGATGTTAAACGCGGACTTGTCCCAATAGGTTATCTATGTCAGGGGTTCTCAACCCGTGGGTCGCGACCCCTCGGGGGGTCGCCAAATTATTTTGGGGGGTCCCCAAATTATTTTTTTTTAAAAATGGGTTTTTTCTTTTTTTTTAATGCAACTGAATGGCTGGAAAGTGGAAATGAAGAGTTTACATATAGTACACATAGTACATGCATACACCTTCCCTAATGATTATATCTGGTTTCAGTATTTATTTATGGTGTATTGTCTCTATTATTAAGGTTATTGTAGCAGTCAATTTATATTGGGGGTCGGGAGGGGGCGGGACGGGGGTCCCGAGACATTGCCAAAGCATTTCTGGGGGTCCCCAGGCAAAAACGTTGAGAACCCCTGATCTATGTGATCTATAATAAGGTGTGGAAATATCAGATAATATCTCTGGATGGCTCTTAAATGTATGTGCTGTGAAACCCTGCATCAATGGATCTGTACTAGTGTCGCCACTGCAAATGTATTTACAGTATATGTGTTGTACTTGTCCAAATAAACATGATTTACATGTTATTTGTACACATGCAGGGAAGTTGCCACTCACTCCTAAACATTTGTGTTTCAGAATCACTCCCTCCAAACATCTCTCAGTCCTCCTCTGACTCAGGCAGAGGAGGTACTTCTTATATGGGTCCTGCTATCGACTGCTGCAAATCCCCCATAGAGGTTAGTTCACCAACTAAAACAACACCTTTATCTGTGTGCTGAGTTGCACACATTGTAGTTCATGTATTGTCTCCCTCTGAGGTTCGCCACTGTGTGGATCAATGATGAAAATTAGCCAAATCTGAGGACTTGACACTGGTCCATGATTATGCTTGAGGAGCATAGTGTGTGTGTTAAGTGTTTACATGCATGTGTGCGCCTGTTGGTGTGTGTCTGTGTATAAAGTCTGTGTGTATCTTTGGAGAGAGAGTGTGTATGCTGAGCGATGATGCAAACATAAGCACCTGAAGTGTATTTAAAATACACTTTGTGAGGGTTTCTACACTTGAACTGAGCTCAGTCTGTAAAATTGCATGTTTACTAAACCTTAGAATGACACCAAAAGAACCATTATCCCCCCCCCCCCCCCCCTTACTAAACCTGTATCTTCAGTCTACTTATAGACCGCCTGACCCTGACTTCTCCACCACCATCTCCACTGGCAGCTACGTCACCTCCGATCCTGAACAAAGCTCTGCCCATTCAGGTGAGGGAAACGAATCTGTGGCAATGCTTGCTTGTTTGTCTTGCTCCACTTGTAAATGCATTGTTTTCTTCTTTCCTTCCACCTCCCTACAGATGGCTCCCAGCATCTAGCCACCAGGTCTGGTGCTGAAAGAGGAGCGGGTGCTGCAGACTCACTACATTTCACCCCTATGTCCAGAGAAAGCTTTTCATCTCAGGAGGAGTCTGCATTAGCCACTCCTCGTCCAGCCACAGACGCCCTGTTCCATGACAGCAACATCCATCGTATCATAGATAAATACACCAGGGAGCTCGACTTCTCCTTCAGCACAGGTGGGAATGCTTGATTGCCATTTACTAGAGTCTTGACCGATGCCAAATTTCTGCCTACCAATTATTTACACTATTTTGGTTTAATTAGCACAGCCATCCAAAACAAGAAGGAAGAACAGAGCGACCCACAGGCTGGCGCCATTGTCCATAGGATTGCATTGTGGCTCGATTACCCAGAAGCCCTGGGAAGCGAGCGTCAGTTTTTTTTTCCACGTGATCCAAACGTGTGACGTATCACACAGTGTCCGTGGAAAACCATGTATGTCTTAAAAGTTATCAAAATCTGCCGATAAAACAAATAAAACATAAATCGGGGAAGTCGGGTTCGGCAGGGAAAGAGGTCTTTATCAATTAGGTCAGGAAAGTCATGCTTGGGAGTCAATGTGTTAAAATACAACAAATGTGTGTCTGGGAGGTGGGGGTCTCAGCTTTTGTCAGATGTAAGAATGGGGCTCCAAGGAAAAAAGGTTGGGAACGATCAATGGATAAAAGCGCATTTACCTCATTGAATGTTTGTGTATTCGTTGTACCATAATGAACGCAAGTGTTCCTCTTGCTTCCATCTCCAGTGTCCTCTCCAGACAGAGGTGGCTCCTATGTGGAGGAAAACGGCTCCTCGGTGGTCCAGCAGTCATGGACGGGAGTTCCAGACAGTGGATACAATGTGGAGGAAAACGGCTTCTCGGTGGTCCAGCAGTCATGGGTGGGAGTTCCAGACAGCGGATACAATGTGGAGGAAAACGGCTCCTCGCTGGTCCAGCAGTCATGGACGGGAGTTCCAGACAGCGGATACAACGAGGAGAGGCCTGTAGACTCTCAGTCTGTCCCCTCAGAAACGCCTTCAGTTGCACAGAGACATGTCTTGGTGTGTTTTTATTTCCCCTCATGAGTCACTCACAGCCGATTTAGTCATATTGTTTCATGGGATATTTATCGAATGTAACATTTGATAGCATGTCCTTTTCCCTGTCTTTCAGGAATGGGACAACACAGTCAACCAAATCTTGGCTCGCTTCTCAGGCCATGATGCCTCTTCGCTGGCCGATAACCAAGAGCAGGACACTTCTTTCAGGCCACTCATTGGCCAGCTTGCAGATCAGTCATCCTGCCTATCTTTCATGCCACTCATTGGCCAGCTGGCAGATCAATCATCCTGCCTAGCCTCAGACCAGAGAGACTCGACCATGGAGCAACTTACTGGCCAACAGTCATCTCTTTCATCCATGATAGGTCCTCCTCCCCTGCATCAACCATCAGCTCATTCGTCAATGGTTGCTCCACCGCCAGGTCAACCATCAGCGCATTCAACCATGATTGGTCCATCCCCAGGTCAACCGACGGCACATTCATCCATGATTGGTCCACCGCCGGGTCAATCAGTCTCTGTAAGCAGCACGGACCAAGGTGGATGGGACTCCACTTTGAGTCGTATCATGGGCAGACTCTCCAGTCTCTCCCATCATGGCCTGAGTGGAGCACAGAAAGTCTATGCTGCTGGCCAGCTGACTGGTCAGATGGAGTTGGGGCAGTCATCTGTGTGGTCGGATGAAGGGCAGGAGAGCCACATGAGACCACTGTTAGCGGAGTTGGACGAGTCTTCTGTCCAGAGGAGTGGAAGTTCAGGTAAAGGATGGGTGGTATATTTATATTTATGGCTGTATAATATTTACTTTCCTTATAGCTTCTCTGCACCTCCTTACAGGGGTGAAATTAACAGCAACCCTTGAAAATGTTTTTGAAGTTCCCATTCTAAAAACAAGTTTCAAATCAATAAGTTAAACTGGTAGAATTATTTTATTTATTCATTGTGACAAGTGAAAAACACAACACAAAGTGCCTGACAGTGGTAGTTGCACATGTGAGACCTAATGTTTGTCTTTGTGAGAGTTGATATGAGATCATATTTTAAGTTTCTGAAACAAAGTAATTTTGTGCGTAGGTGAGAGAACCAGCGTGGATCTTGCAGCCTCGGTCACTGTGACATCTGCCCCAGTTGTAGGTCCTGATGCTCAGTCTCTCGGTCCCCCTGTCTCTGGGCTGGATCCACAGGATCTCGGCTTGCAAGCCACTACCCGTGCATCAGAACTGGACCCAGAAAGAAGTGAAGGCGAGTCACTTTTACATTCATGTTCAGCTGACCTGAAATTGTACTGAATTTATTTAATTCAGGTCCAGATTCAAAAGATCTTTATTCAGTAATTACCAATGGTTTGATAGTCTAGTAATCTTTAATGTCAGACCATTTGAATATAATATAATTTATACTTTATTGTTTCAACAAGGGGGAAACACAGCAAAATTAAGTAACATTATTGTTTCAACAAGGGGGAAACACAGCAAAATTAAGTAACATTATTGTTTCAACAAGGGGGAAACACAGCAAAATTAAGTGACATATTTCTGTAACAAAGAAACATCTCACAGTTGGCTAATACCATACATACCATGCATTTAACTACAATGTTTAAATTATTAAACTATTATATTCTATAAACAGTCTTTGTATGGTAACTAAAACTATGTGGGCACTGCACTTTTACCCTGTTTTTTATTGTTACAATTTTGCAATTGATTTTGAAAAGTGCTTCAATAACATTTGTATTAGTGGGTGTATCACCGATAGGGGAGCCATATTAACAGTTCTCCTCACTCTCCTTCAGTGTTTCCAGCCTCAGACTCTTTCCACCCTCTCCTGGCGGAGGTCACTCACAACGAGACAGTAGACCCTTCCATGACATTTCACCTTCCTGAACAGGAAACGCCCTCTACCTCACCTGAAGGAAGTGAACAGTCGGCTATTGAAGTGTGCAATATCTTGACATATTCAACGGAGGAAGATGAGATGGGATCAGTTGCTGAACCTTCAGTCATGTCTGACCCGTCCCCAGACCGTCTTCGAGCAGAAGAACCTTCTCTCTCCCAAACTGGCCACAGAGCCCTCCAGGAATCATTCGATCAGCTCAACATATCCCCGTGTCATCCTCACACATCTGTAGACTTTGTCTCTCCCATTGACCAGGAGGGGGAGCTAGTAGCTCTCAGCCTGCCTAGTGGTGATTGTCCACCAACCCCAAAAGCATCACTGCTAGAGAGAGAGTCAAATGTTCAAAATCAGAAAGAATACAACCATGAAAACATCTGGGAGCAAATAGTGGTAAGTGTTAAATTTACATTGTAGTTCATGAGAAAGTGGAATATGAATATATTTTTTTATTCCACTGACTCGGTGTTGTGTTATTAATACTTTTTCTCATTTGGGAGTGTGTTTTTTTATGGTTTGCATTCATATGATCGGTTGAACTCTTAATCCCAGCCCACACCAATGATTCGCAACGCAATCACGTCTGAATTGACCCATTCCCAGTTGGTGCAGTTTGCCGAGCAATACTTTCCCCTTCCAATCAGGGCCGTGTCGGTAATGAGAAGGGGATCCTGGAAGAATCTCAGTTAACATTGGTGAGCCTGGCAGACACCACACTGGAGGACCAAGATACAACCACCACTGACGAGAAGGAACACGAAGGAGAGCTCAGAGAAGAGGAAAGGATGGAATTACAGAAAGGCCAAATAGAAGAGGTCTGGCAAATATTGTGTTTGAAATGAAACCTTTCCCCCGCTGTAGACTTTCACTGACTACATTTCAGTTGTCCAAAAAGTAAATTTAGTATTATACATCTGGAACAAATCTGTTCAGTATTTCCAAAATGCTGATTTTTGTTATCCTAAATCAAAATACTATTTCACCAGCATTGCTTATGGTTAAAATGATTTTCTTTAGATAATCTTATTTTCTAGTCATCTATTTGGTAAGATTTTGGAATTACATTTTGCCCCTATTCTTTTTGACGAGTCTCACTACAACACTGGTATTCTTTTTAGCAGGTGGAACCAAAAGAGGAGAGTGTTGTTAACTTTGAGGAGGAGAGAACCCAGCCGCACACAGGTGAAATTCATAAAGCTTGGTCTATTTGATCACATTGGCATCACATTTTTTTGTCAATTGTCTTTTTGTCCACTCCTGATAAAGACAAATCTAATTCTGTGTTGTGGAGATAAAACAAACAAATAGATGTGACTGATAATGTGCAGGACATTATTTGTTTGTCTCCTTGATTTACAGAGATACTCCCGGAGTTCCAGTGGAATGCCACTTCGGGATTACAGGAGGACTTCCAACAGAAACGTAGGGCTCTGCTTCAAAGATCTACTAGAAGGGTGGAAGAAATCAAGGCTAAAAGAAACCAAACTTTGGCCCAGACTAAGGTCCACGTCCAACCTGAAGAACAGCCTAAAGCCAAGGACATTTTTTCCTTGTCGTGCAGAGCCAGGTCCATCCCAGGACGGGCTGAGGACAGGACCACTGACACTTCTCATGTCACTTTAGTGGATTCCACACACAAGAAGCCAGAACTTTCTATTCCAGGTTCCACACACAAGAAGCCAGAACTTTCTATTCCAGGTAAGAACAAAGTTTTACTGAAGTGGCCATTGAAGGTAATTTAATTTACACAAAATCTGCCCAATGAATATGAAAGATTGCATATATCTAGGGTGTATGTCTACATACGTACATTTTTTTGAGTGGTGTAAACCACTCCTACAACTGGCTTTGTTAGTCTGTCTGTCTGTCTGTCTGTCTGTCTGTGCAGAAAAAATGAGCATGGTTGCTACGGTCACCTAGTTCACCCGGGTGAGATTTTTTAGTAACAGTTTGCAGAAAAAAAGCACAAAAGTACAGTTCAATACAAGGTCTGCTAAAAGGATTAAAAACCCATCTAATAATGGGTAATCCAGTAATCCTACAGGTGCTGAGAAAGCACAAGTGATAGTTAAATAACATTGGTAAATAATAACCTCAAAGACGGATACAACAGTGAACAGTCCATGTTCAATCTACATGTACTGTAACTTGGGTCCCATCTCTTTCTTTCAACCAGTGAGTGATTTGAGGCTGAAGAAGGTGGGTGAGGTGAAGATCTGTACGCCTGAGCAGAGGAAACTTGACGCTTCAGAGATGCACCAGAGAACACAGAGGTACAGACTGCTGAGATACCTATTTGTACCCAGAGATGGTGATGTGATTAAAAAAAGTTAAGGTTCTATATGCTTATGGACCTGTTGGGAGTGCACTTTCCACCCTTAAAACAGCTTAAGTGCCAAGGACGTTAAGACTAGATGGATCTAATTATGCACTGGTTGCCAGAGCCGTAAAGACGGCTTTTATCACTTTTAATGATAATTGTTGGATCACATTAATAAAACATCAGCATCTTAATCTGAACCATATAAATTAGGTTTTCTCAGGGTTTATGTGGGGTTATGCTCCTTGAAATATGTGACTGATGGACTGAAAGTCATTTAAGAAGTATGCAGTAATTTAATCCTATAGTGATATGAATCCAGAGACAAAGATCTAATTGTTTATACATTTAGACTTTGTCTTGCTATTAGGGCTAGCTATGCACCTCATTTAATTTGGGTTAGTACGATGCAATTAAATGCCTGTAATAAGTATGCCAAAGAAGTACCTGATCCAACCATTCCTTGTTGGATGACGCATGATGAACTCTTATTCACCTCTGTATGGTTTTCCATCTATCTCCAGGTTGTATGACCGTCTGGAGGAAGTGAAACGCCAGAAGGAGTTCAAGGGTAGGCAGGACGCCTGTACTAAAAATCGACTGAAGGCCAAGGAGTTCCACCAGGTAAACTCTTGTTAAATCTATGTTGAACTTTGGTATAACCTTGAGTTGTGTACTGTAGCTAAATCCAAATATTGTCTGTCATTATGAGAAAGTCTTTTCTATTTCATGTAAAATGGCTGCTGTGTAAAGGGTCAATAAGAATTACGCTGCTATCTATTTCTCCACAGAAAACCTTACAGAAACTCCGAGCTAAGAAGACCCTGGAATGACGGATATCATTGTTTTGTATTTGACCTTTTTAAAGAAACATTCTAATTGTACATGTATTTTTATTTTATTTTTGTATTTATTTTTGGAGAAAATGTTTTTATTTCAGATACTGTTGAATACATAACAGCTGAGTCTAAATTGTCTACATTTATTTTAACTTAACTCATAATTGTTTGTTTGTGTGTGAATTCTCTGGATGACACAATGGTTCCTTCCCACATTGGTCAAGTATTGATAAGCAGAAGCACTTTACACATGATAATTTAATAAACATTTTTGATACATTCAAATATACAAAAATGTGTTTGCTTACTGAAAAGTTCATTTCACTGCTCTGAGTTTATTGATTCTGCCACACTTTAGGATAAGAAAATTCAGTTGGATAAGCTTTTATTTTTTTAATCAATTTAAGTAGGTCTAAACTGTATAATGTTTTTTTTTTTAAGGAAACGCCTGTTCACTCATTGCCCCTGAGTTTCAGTACTGTTACTTCAGCAAGCATCTGCTCACTCATCTGTTTTAAGGTCCCTTAAAAAGAAACAGTCCCCCTCATGCATTAGAAGGACAATATCAAGCAGTGATGGACACAGTAAAAATACCTTCTCTTCAGGGGGAAATAGAATGAACACAGCTCAGAAATACTGGTAATGTCAGTTTTCCATAGAATACACTTTGGTTGATAGATGCCTCATTTGAATAGGGTTATTTATTTATTACTAAGTTACTACGGTAACCATTCAAATGAACATTTTATTCTGAGGACTTGTATGAAATGTGGATGTTATAAAAGAACAACACACCCATTATGTGTATCCTTCACAGGACACAATGCATACTTCAACCTTGTGAGTCTTGCTCTGCAGTCGGACGTTATTATATATATTAATTACACTGTCTTTGGTCAAATTTTTTATGATCAACTTGCGAGTTTCTCAATTATGTGCAGTTTCTATATGGCCCATAGTATAGTCAACATTAGGAGCACAGCCTTCATCCTATTCTGTCACCTTTATTGGTGCCAATTTTCCATAGGATGCCAAAAAAGCAAAGTTCTTTGTTTATACCCAGGGTAAGTGGACTAAGCTCGAGATGCTTGTTTACAGCCACACCCTGCTCATAGAACATTTCATGGTTGGGGTTCAATGCCTTGCTCAAGGGCACTTCAGCGGTGGTAATTTTAACGTGCCGGTCCGGGGATTCGAACTGGCGACCTTCCGGTATCAAGACCGCTCCGCAAACCGTTCGGCCACCGCTGCCATTAATGTGTTCAGTAACTATAAACTAACAGCTAGGATCTGGATGCAATACGAAAACTCCCTCTGGAGGTATGTAGTTCACAACTTCTGTGTGCAGAAAATATAGTCATGTTGAACAATGACAGCAGTGAGTCGGTAAAGGTCTATACAATGAAGGGTAGTAGTAGCAAAAAAAAGCATAGTAGGCCTACTCCCATCGGTATACCCTCATACAGAACAAACACCTATTGAAGATTATTTTATGCTGACAATAATGTCAATGGACTTTGTCATCAACAATGCATGTCTCAAAAAGCTATACAAACACAAGACTGACATTATTGGCCACATATAGGCCACACCTTGTTTTATTAGGCTAAATATACATTACACTGGAATAGCCTAAAAATATAGGCTACATTTTAAAGTTTACCTCTAGCCTACAGCGTAAGTGCATCTCATAGACCTTTTGCCTATTTCTTTCCCCTTTTGGTGTGTGCGCAAACTTTAAATTGTCCTACACAACTATTAAAATGCCATTGACAATTAATGGACAATTTTGAGTATTTGTGTATGATCTTTGTTGTTTTATCAGCTGCTCTTTATTAAAAAAAAAAGGTGTACTGTTTACTACTGTAGAATACTGTTTAACCTTAACCTGGGGCTCTGGCACATTTTAGTGTTGTTAAGATGCACGTGGGTGCAGTAGGCACGTGCAAATGCAATCATGCGCAGCGCGTGCACATCTAGACGGGCAGCCTGACGGAAGTTGACAGGTTTCCACAGCAACACAAATGCACCACAATGACAAAAAGTTGAACAACGGTAACGGGTCGAAACTAATTATGTCTAATAAGAATTAACCAGCGGGCAAAGCTTTAACTTTTTCTGTTTGTAAACTGAAAAAAACAATGGTCCACGAGGACCTGCGGGTAGAATGGATCCGAAACAGAGTGTGCTCTGCTTTTTATCTGCCGGGTCCTGGTTGTTTCGACGAGCTGCTCATCCGAGGTGATGGAGAAGATGAGCAGAAAATAATAGGATTTTTAGATGACGTTACCGAAGAACAGTCGGCGTCGATCCTGCTGTTTTCCAGAGGTGTCAGAGAAGAACAGTTAGAAGTTAAAATTCCAATAGGTAAGTCTGAAAAAGTGAATTAAGAGAATGTCACCACTACAAACAGTGTTGGGTAGTATAAACAACGTAGCCTATTACTGTAATATTAGGCCTATAGTGTGTAAGGTATTACTCTGACAAAAGAGTAATATTAATTTATATACCATATTACTATGTAAAAAAATGCATATTATATAGCCATATGCACTTCAGTGAACATGAGAAACATTTTAGCAGAACCTGTGAGCCGATATGACAGGGCCAAGGGATCTGGTGTAAAGTATAGACTCCTGGGTTACTCTAATCTAATCAAGAGGGTACTGGGGGAATGAAAGCAAACCTCCCCATGAAATCAGCTGTCAGGAACCTGTCAGGAAAACCACATGGCTATACCTTGAACCTTCCCAGTGATACCAAAATAAGAAATACAGTGCTGGTCGTTGACAGTTGACTGTCAAATTCTGCAATTGGTCAAGAAGGTTTGAGGAGTGAGAGACAGCTTGAACTGCTTGGAGTGTTGCACAAGATCGGCTTATACTGTATATAATTGCCATGTCTGCTGTCCTGCCAGTTTGTTGACGATGCGTGTTGATCAAATTATGATAGGTTAATTTAAGTCATGCTTTATTTTGTGAGTGCACACATCCAAGCAGTGTTGACTAAACTATATATATATTTTTTTTTATCATCATTTATTTTGAGGATTTTCTTCTTTTTTACATAGACACAAAGACAACACAGACTTACAGTACAAGACAATACAAGACAGTTACTTAAACAAAAGTAATATACAATAATATATATAAGAACAACAATTAAAAACAGAAAATGAAAGAAAAAGGAAAAAATATATATAATAATAATTCCCAAGTGGTACAGGGTTGTGGAAGTGGAATGCATGTGTGCTAAACTAAACTATTTTATAACCACAGAAAGTACACCGAGCTCCTTCTCTAAACCTGATGACAGCCCCCAGCCACAAGCTAATGACGGTGACCACACCCCAGATTCAGAGGAAACCTATCAGCCACCATCCTATGTAAGATTGAACTCTAATTTTAAATCTTTATTTTTTAGCAACAATATTTTGTGTTTGTTTAATAGTTAAATATTATGGTGGGTATGTAGTTCACAGGCTGTTAAATCCAAAAGCCAGGGTATGTGTGATTGTTAAAGTGCATGTAAATAGCTGTTGGTCTGTTGGGCTTTACCACTTGAAATTATTTCATCGCAATGTATTGTTAAAGAATAGACTTTGTCCTTTTTCAACCTTATCTTCATTAATGTATTGATAATAATAAAATATATTCGTTTTAAATCTTCTTTAGACAGGTTTCTGTTCTGTCGTAGACAGAAATGGACCTGCCATCTTATAATGAGTATTAGTGAAGAGGCAACATCAATAATATGAAGATATGTTGAAAATTGGTGAAGTGGTCCTTTAATAGAATTAGAAGTACTGTTCTGGATGTTCTGAATGTCTTGTTTTACCGTTAAAGGACCACTTCACCACTTTTCAACTTCTCTTCCTATAATTGGTCCTAACTAATGTTCATGATAAAATACCAAAATTCTTTCCTACTCAGTCTGTGTCTCATAGGAAGCCTGTGGGCAGTTCAGAAACCCGTCCACCAGTGACATCATCGATGGTGAATCCAAGCTAATAGAAACGGCAGGCTTTCTTTTCCTGAAAAGTTGCAATGCAAAAGTAGAAGCCATCGTTCTCACGATAATACAAATCTAAATATATTTAAAAAACAAATCTTGTTTAAAAAAAATCTGCCTAATGATGATGTCCCTGGTGGACGGGTGTCCGAATTGCCCAAAGCCCTCCTATGAGACACAGACTGAGTAGGAAAAATATCGTGGTGTTTTATCATGAACATTAGTGAGGACCAATTATATGAAGAGATGTTGAAAAGTGGTGAAGTGGTCCTTTAACAGTATCGTTCTGTACATGTGTCAGTTGAATTTGCTTACATGGTGGATAGGAGCTATACAGTTTTCTTACCGTCTCGTTATTCATATCATCTAATTATTATTTTTGAGGGGCGCTAGCCTATATACAGGTTTAATGTTTGTTTTTAGTTCAATGTTTGTTTTAAAAACGCCATTGACAATGACGGGAAATTTACGCCATTTGTCCGCCTGTCCAAATCCATTTCTGGCCTGGCCAAAAGCCATACAATGAGAAAAAATCACACCGTGTGAACTGAGTGGTGCAAGGTCTTATATAGTCTGATCAGCTATGTCAGTGACGTCACACACTAACCATAGTAACCATGCTCACCTCTGCACGGACACGTAGGTATACAGGTACACAAACATACAGACAAAGCTGGTTGTTGGAGTGGTTTGCAACTTTGCACCACTCAAAAAGAGATGACAAAAACAAGACCTGAGAACTATTAGTGGACAGCTGATTGGCCGTTGTAGAATGTAAATGCATGCCTTTCAGCCTTTGTATCCTACTCATCTGGCAGGTATATCTCTTTGAAAACCTTTAAGGTGGCCTTAAGGTGGCCTTACACTAGCCGATTTTTTTCAATCTGAAATCTGATAGCACCACACACTACAGGATAATCGGAGCGGGGCAGAGCAAATATCAAACATTCTTGATGTTGATCGGGCCGATCCCGATCGCGCTTTGAGCGGCCCGATTGAGTCGGGCACCCCCCGAGCGTCAAAAATGCCCGATTATCGGCTAGTGTAAGGCCACCTTTAGTGCTACGATTGTGCGCGGGGAGACGACAATTAACACATCTTGCCTGCCCAAAATGTAATTCCTGGAAACGCCACTGTATTGTCCCTCATTACGTCATATTGTCTCTTTATTGTTAATGGCATTTAATGTTTGTGTTGGCACCGTTAGTTTTACATCACCATTACATAATCACCTAATAATCACCTAATCAACATGAGTTAGACTTTAATATATTAGCGCCCCTCACTTCACACGGGTGTGATTTCTTTAATTATATGTGCATTTGTTATTCGCCAGAATGAATGCAACGTGATCTTTTTTTATACATCCGAGTAACCGTGGACTAATAACCTACTGAACTGTGATTACTGTTGTTCTAGTAAGGGAGAGCATGCATAATAAGCTGTACTGTTTGTGTCTGTGTTTCCAGAGAACTGAGTATCAAATGGTTTATCACAATGAGCTGTATGTAGCGGTGAACAATATCCCAGAGGGATTTACGAAATCCAGTATCTTCTACTTTCTCAGAAACACAAATGGTGAGTGAGCCCTTATTAGTGTAGAGATGAAAATGAAGTTGCAGCATTTATCATGTATGTCATGTTTGAAATAACTAATCAAGTTATTTATTCTTCGTCTTCTGCCTAGAGCCAATTGTTGAACCTGTTGACATGAACGAGGCCAATAATCGGATGCTGAGGGTGATGGAGACCGGGATGCTGAATGGAAACCCCCTTGACTCGCTGATGGACATACTCAACCATGTATGTAGGAAACCCCTATAAACCCATACATATTTATTAATTGGACAAATACTCATCAAGAGTCATCATACATATTTTGGAGGGGTGCTAGCCCCTCCTATGTCCAGCTTTCTGTGTAAACACAAACATTGAATACAAAGGTGAGGATGCAAATTGTGATTGGCCAGAATGAGATGATGTATGATGACGTATGATGATTTTTTTTCCTTCTGCATGTACATTTGTTCTGTCTGTCTCTCAGGTATATATCCCCATGTTCTCCACCCATCAGTTGAGAATAACTGATGGAGGTTATCGGCTGGATTCGGGATCCTCTCAGGATGAGAATATGGCTAGTGGAGGAGAGATGGAGGGCAAGGAGGACAGGCCTGCACAGTCCAGAGGGGCACTCGCGATTCGTGATGAGTTGCTTAGTACCAATTACAGGTTCTTAAACTCCATCAACAGGACTCGGCAGCAGCTTGAGGGTGTGTTTGCCCAGTTTTCAGTCTGTCAGGAATTATGTCAGTTTATTTATGTTCATAAAACACATTTTAATAGTGCATATCTCCCTTGCAGGTGAGATTAAGCTACACATCCCTGAAGTGGATCTGCAGCCAGATGTGGACATGCTGCTGTCTGCCCAAGAACTGGTCATAGAGCTGGAGCTCTCTGTGATGAGCTGGCAGGCTCAGATTACTATTGTCATTGAGGAGCAGCAGAAGAAGAAGCCGCAGGTTAGAAAGTCCACTTGTAGACGTATAGATTTGGTATGAGTTGAGAATAATCCAACTGTTTTGTACCAATGACAAAATCAAGCCATTTGTAACATTGAAATCTCGTGTTTGTTTCAGAGTCCCGGGCCTTTGGCAGAGATAGAGTTTTGGCGGGAGCGTACTGCCGCCCTGAGTGCGATGAACGAGCAGCTCAAATTACCTGCGGTGACGAAAGTGTTGGAGGTGATGGCCAAAGCAGATGCTGTCATTGTCCAGAACCTGGAACTGGCCGTGGCTGAGCTCAACAAGTATTATGTGGAGTCGGTGGAGAATGTACGCTTCCTCAGCACACTGGAGAGACACCTTAAGGTAAGCAATCATCACTAACGCTTTCCAAAGATGGAACTGCTTATACTGTTGATGCAGTATTGTTGAATCTCAGGTGAGAATATAACTAATCTGTTCTAGAACATGGGTTCTTATAGCTATTTCTACCGCACGCAACAAAGTATTAGCCTGGTTTAACCCATTTTGGGACGGGAACCCCTTTTGGTGTTTTAAACATTATGTTATAATTTAGCTATTGGAAAATAGCAGATCTACAAGCTCATAGCGCGCCACCGAGTGGCGCGCTACGAGCTTGTAGGTCTGCTATTTTTGAAAAGTCGTGAAAATATTTATTTCAGAAAACTGGAGGATTTAGAAGAATTTCTTTAAATTTTGAGGTCAGGCCTAAATGGGTTAACCACTCGCCCTTGAAATAGCATTTAATCAAAATGCAAATGCATGAGATTTCCATGTGGGGGGAGGGAGGACGACGACCAGAAACCAGTGGTCCACTCGAGTGACCCCAGAATTGAACGTTCCCTGTTCTAGAACCTAGCAACAGGAGTTGACTTTGGTGTCATCTTGGACACCATTCCTCCGATGATGAATGGACTTCGCTTGGTGTGGATTCTCTCCAGCCACTACAATACGGATGAGCGCATGATTCCTCTCATGGAGCGTATTGCCTGGGAGCTGTCTGAGCGCGTGGCTCGTGTTGTCAATGTCCGTGTACTGTTTAAGTAAGTGGCTCACCTCTGAAATATTATACTGGAGCTTCAGGTATTAGGATGTAGTTTCATATCTTATTGCAATGCAATTTTGATCCAGCAGTCAATCGATTTGGTTCTGTACACAGAGATAAGAGGGAGGTGGCAAAAGCCAAGGTACAGGATGGTAAACAGGTGCTGGACCAGTGGAAAGCATGCTACTTTGAGATGCGTGCCAAGATTGAGACGACTGCCAGGGATCCCCGCTGGGAGTTTGACCGTAAGAGGCTGTTCGAGAAGACCGATTATATGGCTTCAATATGCCAGGATCTCTACAATGTCCTGCAGGTCAGTAGAAAGAACTCGCCTAACAACTACTGGACACTCCTCCTAAGGGGCAAGGCGTCTAGAAGACTGTGTGTGTGTGTGTGTGTGTGTGTGTGTGTGTGTGTGTGTGTGTGTGTGTGTGTGTGTGTGTGTGTGTGTGTGTGTGTGTGTGTGTGTGTGTGTGTGTGTGTGTGTGTGTGTGTGTGTGTGTGTGTGTGTGTGTGTGTGTGTGTGTGTGTGTGTGTGTCCAGACGATATGTGAATCGATACAGAGGCTGCCTGCTATATCGATTGTGTGGGCAATGCAGTTTTGACATAAAATGGTATAGGTGCAATGCACAATAAAGCCACAAAGTGGCTTTTTTTTGTTACGATCTCTGTGGGCCTGAAAATGTTTTATTGTATTTGTCCAATATTGAAAAGCTTTGCCTTTGCTACAGAATTAGAAAGAAGAGCTCTTGTAGTAAATACATAGTCATTATTTGGAATCAACATATAATATCGTATATATATCGTATCGTGGCCTCTGTATGGTGATATAGGTTGCAGGCAATACCCACTACTACTCCCCAGGACTCAAACTAGTGAAAATATATGATCTATTCTAAAAGTTCACAACGTGTCACATTGTGGTGCGTTTTGAGCTTGTAGATTGGCTATTTTCACAACTTGTTTTAATAATTTTTTTATGGAATGTCTTTGATACTACCGTATTTCAATTTATTCATGAAATTATTTCGAAAAATGTTTGAATTTGTTTTTGTAGGAAACAAAAAGTAATGGAACGTTAACTTGCGACTCGACCCACTGTTTGGGAAACACCGTCGTCGAGTGTGAGTGAGAGAGAGATGTTATGATGACAGGTTCACTGTAACCTTGTCCTTGCAGACTCTGGAGGAGTTCTATAATATCTTTGGTTCAGAGCTGAAAGCAGTAACAGGTGATCCGAAGCGCATCGATGACGTGCTGCGGCGGGTAGACAGCCTTGTTGTGCCCATTGAAGAGGTCAACTTTGACCTGTTCAGCATTTGTAAGATGAGCAGCTGGAAAATTATCATGTACGACTTCAAGAACAAGGTTAAGGTGAGCTCAAGCACATGTAGAAAGCATTTCAAAATGTCCCGCCTGCCCTCTTCATCTTCATCTATCTTTTTCTCATTCATTCCTTGGTTGAAACACTCTGTTTTAGGCTATCGAAGGAGAGGCCATTAACTTCATTGACCAGTCTTTCAAGACATTGCGATCTGCTACTGCTGCCTTTGACATGCTGCTGAGGTTCAAACACATCCGCTCCAGAGAAGCCATCAACAACCAACTGATGAAGAAATTTAATGACATCCTTGCTCAGTACCGCAAAGAGGTAGCTTATGTGTTAGGCCTGACGTTGAAATAAAAAAAATGTTCGCTCTGAAAGAATATATATTCAAAGATTTGTGCCGCATTTTTAAGATTTTTCAAAAATAGCAGACCTACAAGCTCGTAGATCTGCTATTTTTCAATAGCTAAAGTATAACATAATGCTTAGTTAAAACACCAAAAGGGGTTCCCGTCTAGAATGGGTTAAGTCACTACACAAATGCAATGTGTCAATAATAAATGAGTTTGACTTTTACGGGTGAAACGGAATATGATTTTGTCCTCATATTTTAGGTATATTGCGCTACTTTGCAATGTAAATGCTAGAAGCGTCTTCTTTCCATTGGATTGTAGGTAGACACCATGAATGAGATCTTTGAGGTGAACAAGGACAAACCTCCTCTGATTAAGAACCAACCTCCTGTGGCTGGGAGCATCTACTGGGAGCGTTCTCTCCTCCACCGCATCAAACACACCATGTCTCGCTTTCTGGAAGTGCCGGAGATGCTGGAGAGTGAGCAGGGGAAAGAGGTCAGAGCAGCTACTATACAACACAGTACAGTAGTACAGTAGATCAGTGGTTTTCAAAAGGCCACAGACCACCATTTGATGAGATTTAGCCTCTCAGACCCAAAACATAGAATATCGTGTTCACAATTCCATGATGTGGTACCATAGGAGAGATAACAGGCAAACGTTGATCAAAATAACAATTCTTCTACATTCTCTAGTTGTGTAGACTTCTTGTAAATTAACGTAAGTAATGCAGATGTTTGACAATGGCGTAAAATGAAACCAAATGGATTTTGTTTCATTTTACGCTTCAAGAGTTGAAGATCTATAAGAGTCCATTTGTTTACCAACTCTCCATCATTTAGCTGGGGACCACCTGGAACCGCCTCAAGGACCAGTGGTGGTCCATGGGCCACTGGTTGAGAACCACTGCAGTAACTCATCATCCAGTGAAACATTTGGGCAATAAAATCATGTTATGTATGTGAAGTGGCTGTAACTTTTCTTCTTCGTCAGGCTAAGGCCAAATATCTGGAAGTGGGGATGCGCATGAGGGACTACGAGGTGAAGAAGTACGAGCGCTGGCGAGAAGAGACTGAACAGAGCCTGCCCTTGCTGATGAAGAGACACCTTCTGGTCATGGAGACCGGTATGGGCATTGTCACTGGAAGCCAAGCTCAGACCGAGGTTGTCTCCACCTCTCCCACTTAATGACATACTGTCAATCACTGTCAGACAACATTTCACTCAAATACATGAACTACTATTTGTTGACTTCCAAAACTGACCTCTTCCCTCCTGTTTATTTTATCATTTGTCATTATCAAGATGGCACCCACGGCAGCTGAAGGTGAGTTGGAAAGAAATGTTCGATACGTTGTGAACTTTGCTGCAGAGCTCAAGGAGATCATTTCAGAGACAAAGTACATTGAGCTATTGGGCTACAATGTGCCCGAGTTGGCTGAAAAGGTTGCTCTGCAGGAGGACAAATTCCTCAGGTGATGATACACCACCCAAATAACACACAATATATTGTGTATAAATAGGTATTTGACAGGAACAATTTCACTTCATCTTGGATTGCATCCTGCTTTTAGATATGTGGATGGTTTGAAGAGGCTTGTAAGCCACTACCAGTCCCTAATGGACAACCTGAACGATGCAGAATTCTTCCTATTGGCTGAGCAGATCCAAGAGCTGCGGAAAGTAATGCGCATGGGATGCAAGCGACTGAACTGGAATGCCCTGGGTACAGTACACACACAATCACAGACTCCCAGTCATGAAGTGATATGAGTGCACTCAGTGACCAGGAAAGTCTTCTGTTAAACAAAGTGAAAAGCCGTTCTAACAATCTGTTTGTTTGATTGTAGGGATCCCTGAGTTTATAAACCAAGGAACCCAGGCTTCATGTAAATTTGAGTCGCTTGTGAATCAAATCCAGAAAAATGAAAGCGACATTGATTCCAAGTTGCAATCCATGGAGACGGCCAACTTATTCAAATTTCCAGTCTCAGATGAGTCAGATGACTTGCCAGGTAGGAAGTAAAAATGAATGTCACCAAATGGAAGAATATAGGAACATTTTGACCTTTCTTACATGCAATATTGTTGTCTCAAGGTGTGCAAGAGTTCTGTGATCTTATTGAGCGGCAGAGGGATAAGGATTTGACTTTGCTGAGTAGGAAGTACAAGGCTATCCCGCCTCTTCTCACCAAAATGGAGAGTTTGATCATGCAAACCAGCACTGGTAAAGCCAAGAGCATGGCCCAGTATTACACTTACTGGGAGCGGAAGGTGTTCGACTCCCTCACAAAGATGGTGCTAAGGTATTTGGGATCACCTGTCAACATGTACATTTTACATACGTTTTCACTGTTTATTGTTTTCCTCTTTTTTTGTACTCGTGTTTGTTTTTGTTTGCTTGTTTTTATGTATGGAGACTACTGATGTAAATTAGCATTCTTGCTAAATCCGGTATAT
Source organism: Electrona antarctica (assembly GCF_951216825.1). Classification (NCBI taxonomy): domain Eukaryota; kingdom Metazoa; phylum Chordata; class Actinopteri; order Myctophiformes; family Myctophidae; genus Electrona; species Electrona antarctica. Next base: position 41,700,860 of record NC_136792.1, on the reverse strand, counting down.
TTACATCATTACATCATGTACTGTATGTGTTGTAACTTGTTCATTAATATGCACTGTCCCATCCAAATTAAAATACTTTTTATAGTGGTATTTTGGGATAACCTATCAACATGTACAACATTTTAACGCACCAGTGCAAATAATCAGTGATATTTTCATTTGAATGTTTGTCTATTTCATGTTGTTTAGGAACATCCAAGCTTTTAACACGGCGTTGATGGGGAACATTCCTCTATTCCAAATTGACGCCATACTGTCTGCACCTGAGATTGTGTTGCACCCCAAGAGCATTGAAGTCTACAGACTGATCATGCATTGTGTCAGAGAGTGTGTAGAAAGCCCCAAGGTGTGAATTACTTCCCTCTCCTGCATAATTTTCTGTATTTTTAAGGGGCAGTAGCCCCTCCTATGTCCAGCTTTTGGTGTGTGTAACCCAAGTTTTGTTCTAACACAAACATTAAATGCCGGAATGAGATGATGTACGATGATTAGACAATTTACAATTTGGGCATTTAGTAGACTCTCTTAATCCAGACCGATTTACATTAAGCATGAACAAAAAGCATGGCAATACATCACATACATTAAAAGTAGTTATCATGAAACATGCGTAAGCTAAGCACATAACAGTGGAGTATCTATATAATGAAACTATACATTTAAACTATACATACGATACTATACTATACATATATACTATAAAGTGCTATGACTACATAAAATGCAATTCTAGTGCTGTCTACGTGCAGTAACATGCTATACGTCTGTATAAAATGCTATCTAAGTATACATTAGAGCGCCCCTCACTTCACACAGGTGTGATTTTTGTATGTAATATTTCAACAATTGAAATCCTTGTCCCCTTCTTGCCTCAGTGGTTTGTGCGCTGGATGCGTGGGACCTGCATCGAGTGCCCTCCACAACGCGTTGAGGGAGAAGATGAGTTGGTGACGATCAGCTTCTACACTGACATGTGCCAGCTTCCCCAAATCAACGAGCAAGCCTTGGCCGTGTCCCAGAACGCCCAGCGGCTCCTCGCCTCCATCGGGAACTACCTCAATCGCTGGAAACGTTATCGGCCCCTTTGGAAGCTCGACAAGGCCATTGTCGTGGGAAAATTTGCAGCCAAGAAGCCGTCGTATGTCATGTACGACGACAAGCTGCAGTTCTACGCCCGAGTCAGCCAGGAGGTGGCGGCACAGCCACTGGTCAAGGACGAGCACATCATCCGCCTGAAGCTGCATCCTCTGGCCCAAACTGTGCAGGAGAATGCCCAGGCCTGGATCAGTTCACTGGGCAGGTTGCTCAATGAGTCTGCCAGGGAGGACCTCTTCAATGTCAGAGATGAACTAATGGTACTTAGGGATCGACCGATATGGGTTTTTCATGGTCGATAGCCGATATTAAAAGACGATTAAAAATAATTAATTAATTAAAATGATAATTTTCTTAATTGTCAACATTTACAGTAACACAAAACGGCGTTCTTTAAATGCATTTAAGAATATTAGAATATATATTATAAGTGCAGGGAGCTCCTATTTAACAGCATTTTCTTTGCACTGTAAAAATCAAGCTGGTCTGTTCAATTCAGCAACACCAGGTTGTAAAGCACAAATGTCCCACCCTGGCACCAATAACAGTATAGTATATATATATAGTCGACTCCTCCCATTCAACTGCACTAGAGGCAGAGAGGAGCACATATGCCCGATAATCGGCCGACCCCTAACGATACATTTTAACAGTGATACGATACACATCATGATACATGGTTGACGATACGACACATGGGCGATATTGGTTCATTCATGGCGATACGATACGATTCAGTTATTTCAAATTGACGCAGCAACTATTTAACAAAGAAATTAAATATGTGTGAAACATGTGGATAGTCCAGGTTTTTACCGTAAACATTTATTGTTATGGATAAAATACGTATTCTTATTCTCTGGCAAATACATGGACATTGTATTTGAACACATATGGCCAAACCCGCACCTTGACATGAACACAGTGAATACACACATTTATCGATGGACCAAGTTGCTATAAGCAATGAAAAAGTAATTAACCCCCTCTTTCTTTTTTTCTTCTTAAAATTGCTAAATACAATGCACAATGACGTAATGATACAATCGATTATTTGCATTGCAAACGATACGATATGTTGCTGTGAGTGTTTACACATACATGGATATACTTCGATTGTCGAAATTAAAATCGATATTGTAAAACCATACAGTACAGCACCTGATTATCAACAACTAAACTGTATGGTATTTGAGTTTTTGTTGAAGCCTACTGTAGATTTTGTTTCATGTGAGCCTATTCTACCCTTATTTGTGTTTTTTTGTAAACAGCATCTTTCTGAGAATCTAAAGCGGAGCCCGGACACACTTGAGGACTTGAAGTTTGTCCTAGGCACTATCTCAGACATCAGGGACATGTCTCTGGCTGTGGAGTTGAGGTTCACTGATGTCCAGGAGCGTTACAGGACCCTAGCCATGTACAAATTGGAGGTAATGCCATATCGGTAGCAGTTTCTGTAAGAATCTGACCATTCTCCATAGAAAAGCAAGTTAATACTGTTTTGTGTGGAAATATCTTAATATTTTGCATTGTTTGTGTATAGGCCAAAGAGGAAGAACTGGAACTGGTGGCAACCATTGGCAAGTTGTGGGATGACCTGTTTTCAGAGTCCAGACAAGTAGATAGACGTCTGGGGCAGGTCAAGAAAACCTTCACAGAGGTGAGAAAGCTTAACCTGTCACCCTGAAGAACTGCAGAAAAGTAACTAGAAAAGCATCAGGTCATAAAAGTCCTGGAGGTTCCTATTACTTCAAAGCTCAACAGTAATACTATTTTAGTAACCTCACGTCACCAGACTTTCCACCTCGGAGGAAAGCCTGGTATTTGTTCTAAAACTAGAGATGTGGTCCGGTTTAGAAAAAATATAAAATAAAAAACGGTGGTTCCGGTAGTTGGTTCCGGTTGTTGGTCGCATTGTTTTTGTTCCCCACATAATGCAAATCTATTAGTTTAGTCTTGTTAGTTGCGCTACGAGTTAGAATAGAAAATGGACATACCACACGATTATTATACAAAAAAAAAAAGATTATACCAAACTAAACAAGGTTTTAAACTACGGGAATTATTTTGGTGATGCATGTGCCCACTGCCCGTGGTTCCGGTCACTGATTCCAGTCACGTGATGATGGATTATTTCCGCTCCGACCGGATCAGAAACCTGGAAATCGTATTGAACCCAGGCTACTATTTTTGTAAGGTGTAATGTGCGGTGAGTTCCTTAACCCATTTTGGGCGGGAACCCCTTTTGGTGTTAGCATTATGTTATGCTTTAGCTATTGAAAAATAGCAGATCTACAAGCTCATAGCGCGCCACCGAGTGGCGCGCTACGAGCTTGTAGGTCTGCTATTTTTGAAAAATCGAAGAACGACTGACATAGAAACATAGCTTTTTCAGAAAACTGTCATTGTAATTTAAAGGAATTGAGCACTATAACAATATGCTGCCACGTCTACTGTACATCTCCCTGTAAGATCATATTCAGGACATCTCTGAAAAACATCCGCTGCCATAATGTCCACACACAGATAACTAAGGAACAGATCGAGGAGTTCAAACAGGAGCTGTACATCTTCACAGAAAGCTTCAACATGCACGGACCTGGAGCTGTTGGAGACGATTTAGAGAAAGGTACTGCACGACCGAAATATATGTCACTGTACTGTTAAGTCTCACTTTTGAACAGTGGTGGAAAAAGTACTCACATTTTGTACTTAAGTAATACTCAGTGTAAAAATACTCTGTTACAAGTAAAAGTCTGGAATTCGAAATGTATACTTGAGTAAAAGTCAAAATAGCAGATCGGCTATTTTCGAATGGCCAAAATAGAGCTGAAGTGGTTACTGTATGTTTTGTAATAATCCACATTTACAAAGTAACTAGTAACTAAAGCTGTCAAATACATGTAGTGGAGCAAAAGTACTATATTTTCCTGAGTTGTAGTGGAGTAGAAGTAAAAGTATTGGAAATTGGAAATACCCAAGTAAAGTACAAATGTACTTAGTTACTTTACGCCAATATTGTTTTTGAAATAGGAGATTATGTTTATGCTTCTTATTTTCTTTTTGTAGGTGCGCTGGTCATGGATACATATGAGCCTGAGCTTGTTAAAATGGAGTCTTTACGGCAAGAGCTGGCCAACGCCGAGAAGCTGTTTGACCTGTCCATCACCATGTACCCAGAGCTTCTCAAAGTACAGCATGAAATGAAGGGCCTGCGGCTGATTTATGAGATCCACAATGCTCAGAAGGTCAGAGTTGGTTGACTGTCTCATGAAGGTTAATAATGGCTGTTTGCGTGCGTGCGTGCGTGTGTGGGTGCGTGCGTGCGTGCGTGCGTGCGTGTGCGTGCGTGCGTGCGTGTGCGTTCGTGCATTTTATTTTTGAGGCTCTGTCTGTTGCTCAGGCTGCCAAGGCGGAGTGGTCTCAGACACTGTGGGTGAACCTAAACATTGAGCTGCTGCAAGAAGGCGTCGAGACTTTCATCAGAAACCTGAGGAAGGTGCCGAAAGATGTCCGAGCGCTGCCAGGCGCCTTCTTCCTAGAGGGACACATGAAAGAGTTCAAAGAGTCCCTCCCTCTGCTGCTGGACTTGAAGAACGAAGCCCTCAGAGACAGGTATACTGTAGAACAGTGGTTCCCAAACCTTTTAGCTCAACTCCCAAAAAAGAAATGAGCCTGCGAGCCAAACTAGTGAAAATAGTAGATCTACAAGCTCACAACGCGTCGCTTCATGTCACGTTATGAGCTTGTAGAACCACTATTTTCACTACTTTTTAAATTTGTTTTCTAATTTATGGAATTTCTTTGATTTTTATTTCATTTCTTCATGAAATTACTGGAAAAAAAAAAAATTTGTTTTGAAATCATGAATCATTTTGCTTTTTTTTTGGGGGGGGGGGGGGGTGTTTTTTGAAAATGTTTTTAAATTATAATAATAATTAAAAACAAACTGTGGGAAACAAAAAAGTAAGCGACCCACAAATGGGTCCCGAATCAGTGTTTCGGAAGAAGTGCTCTAGAACCAATAAGCCCTCAAAACAGCAAATGGAACACTAAAAGGCATTATGATAGGATGTGTCACATATGGGGTATCTGCTCTGAAATGTGTGGTGTGGTGTAATTTATTTCGTCACAGACACTGGAGCGAACTGATGCAGAGGACCAGCACTAGCTTTGAGATAAACCCCGACACCTTCACTCTGGACAATATGTTTGCTATGGAGCTACACAAGCATGCCACCATCATAGGTGACATTGTCACGTCCGCTGTCAAAGAGCTCAGTATTGAGAAGGTGAATACTGGTTTTGTTATTATGTCTTCTTCCAACTTTATGCAATGTTGTATCCAAGCATGACTGAAGCAATAAATACATGCTTGTGGCAAAATGCTGCTCAGAAAGTGAATGTACACTGTGTGCGTGTGCGTGTGCGTGCGCAGGGAGTAAAGGAAGTGGTGGAGACCTGGGAAAAGATGAAGTTCAACGTGCAGCGCTACTTTAAAGGCTCCCAGGAGCGAGGCTCCATCCTGGGGGCCGTGGATGACATCCTGCAGGGCCTGGACGACAACGCCATGAGCCTCCAGAGCATGGCGGGCAGCCGCTTCATAGGGCCCTTCCTGGACACCGTCCAGCAGTGGGAGAAAAGCCTGTCCCTCATCAGTGAGGTCATAGAGGTCAGTCATGGCTGGAACATTTATTACGCATCTAACTCTTACCTTTTTTACATTTTATATATTTATTTATTAATATATTTATTTATTATTAGACGTTTACTTAACAGGGACAATAAAAAAAAGTTATTACACCGCATTGTGTGTATATATAATGGGGTTTATAGCCGCGGCTAATTTGCGACAGGAGTCCCTTGTTAGGCCTTTCTATATATCCAATAAAAGCAATTCATTTACAAAAAGGACATGCAAGAAGCTCTAATCGCAAGTACAAAAACAATAACATTCCCAAATTACGGTTAAACACCTTTTCATTACATATTTTAAGATCAGTTTGTCTTTTTATTTCAGTTGGTAGGGCATTCGGCAACCTTTTAGAGGCATCCGAGAGATTTCGGTGTGGAAATGATCTAGCAGTGTGTAGCCTACCCACAACTTTATCAAGTAACTTAAATTGTGAAGCTGTCAAATTCATCTCTTTTGAAGGGAGACCCGAGATGAAAGCTCCCGGATCCTTCTTTATTTTAACCTTAAAAATATTGCTTAGCTCACGTACCACATTACTCTTATCAATATCTACTCTTTTCTATTTATTTCCTCACAGGTGTGGATGCTGGTGCAGCGTAAATGGATGTACCTGGAAAGCATCTTCATCGGTGGTGATATCCGTTCTCAGTTACCGGGTGAAGCCGAGAAGTTTGACGACATTGACAGATTGTTTAAAAAAGTGAGCGCAGCCCACGTTATCTTCACACGATGAGGGCAAAACAACTGCATCGAGACAACGTCGCGGCATGCAGGCGCACAATCTATAATGTCCTTTTTTTGTCTTTCCTGTTGTAGCTAATGAATGACACGGTGAAGGATCCGGGCATTAAGCGCTGTTGCCTGGTTCCCAACCGGCTGACAGACCTGCAGGGCCTGAGTGACGGTCTGGAGAGGTGCCAGAAGAGCCTCAACGACTACCTGGATTCAAAACGCAACGCCTTCCCTCGCTTCTTCTTCATCTCTGACGACGAGCTGCTCAGCATCCTGGGTAGCAGTGACCCTGCCTGTGTCCAGGAGCACATGATTAAGGTATCAGGCCAACTGTTCAGAAAGACACATGCAATTCATTATCCTTCCCAGAAGGAACTAGAGGTGCTCTGATCGATCGGCCACCGATCAGTGATCGGCCGATATTCACTCCAAATGACTCGATCAGTGATCTGGAGAAACCGATCTTTTTTTTGTTTTTACCATTTAAGTGGTATAAAAGTCAATCAGATATACTGTATAGTATAATATCGTTTTGCATATTTGTGACAGGCCTAAACATTCTCCCCTTCTTCCCCCACACACACAGGAACAGTTTTGACGTGGGTTTCGACATAATCATTTTGGAAATATTAAAACTTTCCCCTTAAGCCCAAGATCGGTATCGTTATTGGCCGATCGTGAGAAAAACAATCAGGTTCGGTCCCAAAAAACCTGATTGGAGCACCTCTAGAAGGAACGGACATGAAATGCAAATTGCGAATTTGCAAACGTCTTATTCCTCACTCACAGATGTACGACAACATTGCGTCTCTGAGGTTTGACGTTGGGAGCAGTGGAGAGACTGTGGCTGGCGCCCTTGTGTCTGCAGAAGGCGAGGTGATGGACTTTAAAAAGCCTGTTCCAGTTGAGGGCAGAGTGGAGGAATGGATGACTGGAGTGTTATTGGAGATGAGGAGGACCAATCGACTCATCACCAAGGAAGCTATCTTCTACTACTGCGACAAAAGGAGCAGGTGTGTGTGTGTGTGTGTGTGTGTGTGTGTGTGTGTGTGTGTGTGTGTGTGTGTGTGTGTGTGTGTGTGTGTGTGTGTGTGTGTGTGTGTGTGTGTGTGTGTGTGTGTGTGTGTGTGTGTGTGTGTGTGTGTGTGTGTGCGTGTCCAGACGATATGTGAATCGATACAGAGTACAGAGGCTGCCTGCTATATCGATTGTGTGGGCAATGCAGTTTTGACATAAAATGGTATAGGTGCAATGCACAATAAAGCCACAAAGTGTCTTTTTTTTGTTAAGATCTCTGTGGGCCTGAAAATGTTTTATTGTATTTGTCCAATATTTAAAGGCTTTGCCTTTGCTACAGAATTAGAAAGAAGAGCTCTTGTAGTAAATACATAGTCATTATTTTGAATCAACATATAATATCGTATATATATCGTATCGTGGCCTCTGTATCGTGATACATATCTATCATGAGGTTGCAGACCAAACCCACTACTACTCCCCAGGACTCAAACTAGTGAAAATATATGATCTATTCTAAAAGTTCACAACGTGTCACATTGTGGTACGTTTTGAGCTTGTAGATTGGCTATTTTCACAACTTGTTTTAATTATTTTTTTATGGAATGTCTTTGATACTACCGTATTTCAATTTATTCATGAAATTATTTCGAAAAATGTTTGAATTTGTTTTTGTAGGAAAAAAGCAAAAAGTAATGGAACGTTAACTTGCGACTCGACCCACTGTTTGGGAAACACCGTCGTACAAGGTTGTAATAATCCTCCCGGCGGGGGCGTGTCTCTCAGGGTTGACTGGATGACACAGTACCAGGGCATGGTGGTGCTGGCCGGGAGCCAGGTGTGGTGGACCTGGGAGGTGGAGGATGTCTTCGACAAGCTGAAGAAGGGAGACAAGCAGGTCCTGAAGAACTACGCCACAAAAATGCACCGGCAGATCGACGAGCTGGTGACACGCATCGTGCTGCCCATGACGAAGAACGACAGGCGGAAGATCAACACCGCCCTCATCATTGACGTCCACGCCCGAGACATCGTGGACAGCTTTGACAGGTGAGCATCATCGTCAAGCTCACTTACTCCATTGTTCTGTTTGCAACTTCAATTGTCCTTGGATCACGACGGAACTCCCTGCATAATATGTACGTAGACCGTGGCCATTTGTTCAAGACTAGATTTTCTGTCATGGTGTCTTCTTCACAACACACGTTTGCTGCTATATCAACCAGTAGGCAACCTGGCCTGGCAGAGGCTAAGACGTACAGGTCAGGTCATTGGAGGTTTTATACCCTCCAAAGAGCATGATAATGGTGTATCGCATCATGCAACAGCACATACCAGCCATCCCTGAACAACACAGGCCTTTCCCCCCTCTTCCAGGAGAAGGCCTCTGGATTGAATTTCCACAGATCATTGAAGGTCTGGCCACTGTCACGGCCAGCAAATATAATACAGTCTCTCCATCATCAAAGTTGGTATGACTATGATGACTAACTGACTATGGTGGTTATACTTTGGTACTGTGAAAGAAAAAGGGCGTACCAATTTCAGTTGCAACTCAGGTCTTTTTGTTTTTACTAATAATAGAGGGTTTATGTGGTTAATGGTAAAATGGACTATGTTTATGAAACTGTGAGTAGATACTTTTGTAGTCTAAACCAGTGATTCGGGGACCACCAGTGGTCCTTGAGGGGGTTCCAGGTGGTCCCCAGTTAAATGATGGACAGTTGGTAACCAAATGGACCCTTATAGATCTTTAACTCTTGAGAGCGTAAAATGAAACCAAATGGGTAAGGGTCCATTTGTTTTTTAGTCAGGTTTTTGGCCAGGTCTTTAGTCGCTTTAGTTGCATTACTTAATTTACAAGAAGTCTACACATTTAGAGAGAATGTAGAAGTTTTTCTTAAACCAAATGGACCCTTACGGGCTCAACACATCAACTGGTATGGTCCTTTCACCTCTCCTTTTCTCCAGCATTATGGACGCCCGTGGGTTTGAGTGGCAGAGCCAGCTGAGGTTCTACTGGGACCGGGAGCCCGATGATCTGTTTGTGCGCCAGTGCAGCGCTGCCTTCTCCTACGGCTACGAGTACATGGGGCTGAACGGTCGTCTGGTTATCACCCCCCTTACGGACCGCATCTACCTCACACTCACACAGGTCTGTGTGTGTGTGTGTGTGTGTGTGTGTGTGTGTGTGTGTGTGTGTGTGTGTGTGTGTGTGTGTGTGTGTGTGTGTGTGTGTGTGTGTACAAGTTGGTTGTGAGGGGCCTACAAAATGGCCGGCCTCTCCAAAAGGAGGGCCAAAGTACTGCTCAGTATCAGCCATTGTAGGAAGGCAAACCACTCAATTTGGAGGAGGCGTTGTTTACTTTATCCATAGCAGACATGATTTATGTGAATTATGTCTGCTGTAAGTATGTCAACTATACTGTATGTAACAATGTTCTTTCGTCTATGCACTTGTTCTTCTATTGTCTGAACGCACTGGCAGTGTTCTCCTATTGTCTAACTGCACTGGCAGTGTTTATAATCCTTTTGTACAACGGATCTTTCTGTTTACTTCTGTTTATGTGCACATACCGGCAAATACACATTTCAAATTATGATTCATTTACTCAGGCCCTTTCCATGTACCTGGGTGGAGCGCCCGCTGGACCGGCCGGTACAGGAAAGACGGAATCCACTAAAGACCTGGCCAAGGCTTTGGGCCTCCTCTGTGTGGTGACCAACTGTGGAGAGGGCATGGACTACATGGTGAGAGACCTCTGACCCCGACCAAGAACTAACACATATCTACTGTTCTCCTGCGTTTTGACCTGAGATCAGATTCTAAAAATGTGTTCTACATCCTGACAGTTTTCTGAAAAAGCTATGTTCTTCGATTTTTCAAAAATAGCAGACCTACAAGCTCGTAGCGCGCCACTTGGTGGCGCGCTATGAGCTTGTAGATCTGCTATTTTTCAATAGCTAAAGCATAACATAATGCTAACACCAAAAGGGGTTCCCGCCCAAAATGGGTTAATTCAACACCTTTTATCTTGTTCCTGTCCTGTGTGTGTGTGTGTGTAGGCGGTAGGGAAGATCTTCTCTGGTCTCGCCCAGTGTGGAGCCTGGGGCTGCTTTGATGAGTTCAATCGTATCGATGCGTCAGTGCTGTCTGTCATCTCCTCCCAGATACAGACTATCCGCAATGCTCTTATTAGACACCTCAAAAGGTTCCGCGTAAGTCAAATCCAAATGATACAGTGGATATTACCCAGTCATTCAGTTTGAGCCTTATCTGCAAAAGGCACAAGACTTATTCACGTGAAAGGCTTGTTTTTTCCATTGCTCAAAACCCCGACCTGATCCTACCTCTCGCGTGTTTCAGTTTGAGGGCCAGGAGATCAGTATGGACGACCGCATGGGGATCTTCATCACGATGAACCCAGGGTACGCTGGGCGCACTGAGCTGCCAGAGTCAGTCAAAGCTCTCTTCAGACCGGTGGTCGTCATTGTTCCTGACCTGCAGCAGATCTGTGAGATCATGCTCTTCTCCGAAGGCTTCCTCATGGCCAAGGTGAACGCACGCACTCATGCACTCATGCTATAGGGATGAGCGATAATTATCAACCCGATAATTATCGGCCCAATATCAGGAATTATGACATCATCCCGATAAATCCAATAACATAATTAATAGTGCCGATAATGTATTGTATATATATATTCTTTATTTATTATGTTCATATGCTTGCAGTTCTGCAAAATAATTATGTTTCATCTGCTGATTGTTTGTATCTGCTGACACCCAGCGTGTCATAGGCATGATATACTGTATTTGCTTAGATCAAAGTTATGTTAAATGTACCGTTACTCACTACTAGTGTGTATTTTTATGCACGCACGCACGCACGCACGCACGCACGCACGCACGCACGCACGCACGCACGCACGCACGCACGCACGCACGCACTCACGCACGCACGCACGCACGCACGCACGCACGCACGCACGCACACACACACCTACGTTTTGGCAGTCACAGATTCAGTAACTAATCTGACTTGTTGTTTAATGCAGAATCTAGCAAAGAAGATGACAGTGCTGTATAAACTGGCGCGTGGGCAACTGTCCAAGCAGTCACATTATGACTTCGGCCTGCGAGCCCTCAAATCTGTGTTGGTGATGGCAGGAGAACTGAAGAGAGGTTCACCAGACCTCAATGAGGTAAAGGAAATAAAAATAAACTGTCCCGACAAAGGAAAATGTGTTTCTTTTTGGCTTGTTCTATTGGTCGTTACACATCAAGAGCAACATGAATATACAACACAAACTTTGCTATGGCTGAAGAGCGAGTCACTTGGTCTAATTCTATAACTGACAGATTATTACTCAAGTTTGTAGATGTGACATTACTAGTGTCCTATGGCCCTGTCTCTGTGGTTGCAGTATGCAAACATTACTGCAAAAGACAATTTAAAATGACTTAAAGGACCACTTCACCACTTTTCAACCTATCTTCATATAATAGGTCCTCACTAATAATCATGAAAAAATGGCGCAATTTTTTTCTACTCTGTCTGTGTCTCATAGGAGGGCTGTGGGCAGTTCAGAAACCGTCCTCCAGTGACACCATCGATGGGGAATACAAGCTAATAGAAACTGCAGGCTTTCTAGTCCTGAAAAGTTGCAATGCGAAAATGGTAGCCATCGTTCTCACGATAATGAAAATCTAAACTTTTTTCTAAAAAAAATCTTGTTTAAAAGAAAATCTGCCTAATGATGATGTCACTGGAGGACGGTTTCTAAACTGCCCACAGCCCTCCTATGAGACACAGATTGAGTAGAAATAAATTGTGCGGTGAAGTGGTCCTTTAATGCTTTAGTTATTCTGCTAGAAAATCGACTTTGGTTCTAAAAAAAAAAGTCACAATTTATTTCATTGAAATCTCTTTGTTGATATGCAAGGGCCTGAGGAAGGTCACAAGACCGAAACGTTGCTCTTTAAAAATAAATGCTCTTGAACCTGGCAAGTGGCGGTGTGCGGGTGTTCCTTCTTTCTCCTTGATATGCAAGGGAAAATAAAGACATTGCATGAACAAATCGCTCTTGGTTTTGTTAAAGGTCATACTGTAAGTCCTACGTTTTCTTCTATTCAGCAAGTGTTTTAATATCTCAAGTTCTATTTTCACTCTCTGTCCCTGTCATTTCCCCCCTTCCCTGTCAGGACGTGGTGCTCATGCGTGCCCTACGAGACATGAACCTGCCAAAGTTTGTGTTTGAGGACGTGCCTCTGTTTCTGGGGCTGATCACAGACCTGTTCCCTGGGCTGGACTGTCCCCGTGTTCGCTACCCCAAGTTCAATGATGCTGTAGAGCACAGCTTCCAGGAGAAGAAGTACACCCTGCTGTCTGATCAGGTATTCTGTGTGAAATAAGTTTATTCATATTCATAAAGGCTTCATCTAAATACTAAAATATATATATTTGAACTTAAAGGTATATTCAGTGATTTGACTTAATTCAAATATCACTTATTTTTTCTTTTTTTCTGGATAATCCTCCCTACTATAGAGTGTGCTGACCATATAAGGAGTTCCTCCCTGTCCCCAGTGAGCCCCTGGGGTCAAAAAACCCTAGTTTCAGTTTTGGTGGCGGGTGGCAAAGCCTTCATCCAATCAGGATGAGAGGGGCCTTCCTCCAATCATGATCGAGTGGGGGCGGGCCTTGGTGCACATGCTGTTGGCCTGTTGCACTTCCCCCCACTGTAGAGGGGTGCATGTGCACATTTTGTTACCGGGGCGGACTGGGTGGTTTTCCAAATCACCCAAATCACTGAATGCTCCTTTAACCCAGTAAAACTGGGAAAACATATATGTCATTTTAGATTTTAGAGTTGGCTATTCAAAAAATAGCAGATATACAAGCTCACAGCGTGTCGAGCTTGTACATCTGCTATTTTTGATTTTCTTTTAATCTTGAAAGTGTGAGAACTACTGATTTAGAAGGCACTTGCAGAATCATTTTTTAAATCTTTATTTATAACAATCATGAAATACAATACAATACAATACAATACAATACAATACAATACAATACAATACAATACAATACAATACAATACAATACAATACAATACAAACACACACAAAGCAGTTATCAGTACAACAATACAACATCAGGGCCAGGACAGGGGGATTTATTAAAATATACGAATAGACGAATATACTCCCGTTGCAAGTTGATGATGTCATACTTATGTCCATGTGTGGTACAGCCCTATGTATGGAATATGGAATCCATGTGCTAACTAAGAAAAATATTTAAAGTGGTTTTAATTCAAATAAAATAGTTATAGAGGGAAATTATAATGTATTAAGACATACAGTATTTGGTTTATAAACTAGGGATCCATTTAACAGAAAACATTAAAGAGTGAACATAAAAGGACAGTATTTTTTTTAGTCATAAATTGTTTTAACCCATTTTGGGCGGGAACCCCTTTAGCTATTGAAAAATAGCAGATCTACAAGCTCATAGCGCGCCACCGAGTGGCGCGCTACGAGCTTGTAGGTCTGCTATTTTTGAAAAATCGAAGAACCACTGACATAGAAACATAGCTTTTTCAGAAAACTGTCAGGATGTAGAAGACATTTTTAGAATCTGATCTCAGATCTAAATTGTTTTAATGTACTGATGTCTGTGACCGTTTGAGCTGCACTGTAGGGGTACAGATGTATAAAGAGACCATGGTGACCATACTTTGTGTGCTTTCAGGTGGATAAAGTGGTGCAGATGTATGAGACCATGATGACCAGACACACTACCATGGTGGTGGGTCCTACCGGAGGAGGGAAATCTGTCGTGATCAGCACATTATGTCAGGCCCAGTCCAAGTTAGTTCTGCTGTGCACAGTTTGACATTCATTCAGTGATCTCGATTTTGTGGAGTAGCTCTCTCACTGTGGTATAATGCTGTATCTTGTCATGTCCACACGCAACAGATTAGGCTTGCAGACTAAGGTGTACTGCCTGAACCCTAAGGCCATGAGTGTCATCGAGCTGTACGGCATCCTGGATCCTGACACTCGAGACTGGACCGACGGCATCCTGTCCAACATCTTCCGCGACATCAACAAGCCCACAGACAAAAAAGAGAGGAGGTACAAAAAAAATTGATTTTCAAGAAATCGCTCCTGATATTTCACCATACGATGTGGCATGATATTTATGCAACACGTCCCGGGCGCTGGGCACTATTCACCTGTTTCCTAGGCTGTGTGTTTTCCACTTCCTGTCGATTTGATCCAATTAAATCCAATGAAACTGGTCAGATGACCAATGATATCCAATGAAATCGACAGGAAGTGGAAAACACACTAGGAAACAGGTGAATAGTGTCTACAGTTGTAATGTCTCCTAAAAGTGGAAGACAGATGAGACTAAATTAACATGATGCTGCTCTCATTGGAAATGAGGAAGAAATACCACATACATACTGCCTCACACTGCCTCCTACTGGCAGTGCTCCTACTGGTGATCAACAAAATGTGTTGATCACAAAAATATGGATATATACTTTTAGTGTGTATCACATACACATGGGGGAATCTCAAAATGTTGCCATCAACTGTTGCCCTCCATGAGGCGGTTTAGAGTCCCCACATTTAAGAAAAACAGACTAAAGAACTAATTTGTACATCAGTCTGTCAAACCAAAATCGCTAAACCAGTGGATATGTTCTCGTTTCCTGATTGTTTCTGTGATTTTTGTCCTGTAATGTCTACCATTTTGTAATGTACTTCTATGTCTTGTCTGTTTCTTGAACGGTGACATCATGGACGCAAAGCAAATTTCAGTGTAAGCTGACAATAAAGTTGTATCGTATCGTAAATTAACTCTCATAAATCTTGCGTAAAGGTAGCCTATATACATTTCAATCCTCAGGTACATCCTGTTTGATGGGGACGTGGATGCACTGTGGGTAGAGAACATGAATTCTGTGATGGACGACAACAAGCTGCTCACCCTGGCCAACGGAGAGAGGATCCGTTTACAGGGACACTGTGCTCTGCTCTTTGAGGTTGGTTGGAATTTCCACAGTTCTCCGTTCCTGTATGCAGCGTTGTGCAGTTCTCATTGTATATGCAGTGGTGGAAAAAGTACTCAAATGTTTTACTTAAAAGTATGTATTATATAAGTATGTTTTTTGTAAAATTATCAATACTGCAATGTAGAACTACTTTTATGTAAAAGTCTTGAATTCAAAATGTACTTGAGTAAAAGTATAAAAGTATTGAAATCAGTACCAATAGTAGAAAGTACTATAACTATGCATAGTGTCCCATTTCAAGTTTTCAAATGTATCAAATCTTTTGAAAATAGCAGATCTACAAGCTCACAATGTGTCGCATTTTTTGTAATAATAATCAAAATCTACAAAGTAACTAGTAATTGCAGGTTCCCAACCTTTCTATTACCACGGACCAGCTGACAGTTCATAAAATCTTGGGAACCTCTGCTTTACACCACTGATTGTATGGTTTTACACTTAACAGGTTGGAGATCTGCAGTATGCCTCTCCTGCCACCGTGTCACGCTGTGGCATGGTGTTTGTCGACCCCAAAAATCTTCGCTTTGCCCCATACTGGCAGAAATGGGTTAGCGGCAGACCACTTAAGGTTTGAGAAACATAATACTGTACGTATTGATGTAAGATTCTCTAGTGACAATGTGTAATTATAAGCATGTCTCAACTCCATCTGCCTTTGTTCTTCTCCAGGTGCAGCAAGACCTGAACATGCTGTTTGAGAAATATGTACCCAGCGCCATTGGCTTGATAGTGGACGGTGTTGTGGACGGCAAGCAGGGACAGAAACTGAGGACCATCCTCCCTCAGACGGATCTGAACATGGTTGGTTCATCCTGTCCTTCTCAAACGCTGCAAATCACTGTTGTATTGCAATCCAGCAGAAAGTGCTTTGGTTGACGTGGTGGTTCTTTGTGGGTGGTGTGTTCAGGTGAAGCAGTTGTCCATGATGCTGTTCTTTGTGGGTGCTGTGTTCAGGTGAAGCAGTTGTCCATGATGCTGTTCTTTGTGGGTGGTGTGTTCAGGTGAAGCAGTTGTCCATGATGCTGGATGCCCTGCTGGTGGCTGAGGTATACACCGCGGAGGTCCTGGAGTGTTACTTCCTGGAAGCTCTGTACTGCTCTCTAGGGGCTACCTTGTTGGACAACAGCAGGAAAAGGTTTGATGACTTCATCAAGAAACGGTCCTGCTTAACTGTGGGGAACGATGAGAAAGCCACCACTGGGCCTGGAGAGATCCCAGGTTAGAAAAAAAAACAGAATGGTATTACATTACATATAAGATGATTATCAGAGCATTTAATTGGTGTAATACAGATAATATTGATAAATATGTCCTGACTCCACACAGGTTACCTGCCCACTCTGTATGATTTCCATTTTGATGGTTCAAAGAACAAATGGGTTCCCTGGAGTTCCCTGGTCTCCAAATATGTCCATGATCCTGACAAAAAGTTTATTGAAATTCTTGGTAAAGTTTAACCTTTTTGACCGTGACATAAGATTTTTTGACTGCGACATAAGAAAATAAACAATGACTTGGATTTTAAATGTATTTACTGCCTGAACCCTTCGTTCTTGTCCTTCCAGTCCCAACCGTGGACACTACCAGAGCCAGCTGGATGTTGGAACAAATGGTGAAGATAAAGAGACCGGTGGTTCTGGTGGGAGAGTCTGGGACGTCGAAAACCGCCACCACTCTGAACTTCCTGAAGAACCTGAAAGTGGACACTACTGTGAGTTTACTGTTTAACCATTCATATATGTAATGGCTACTACTGGCAGTTGTTTTGATACATCCATTAAAACGTCAGATTAAACCCGGGTCCCCTGCACAAGTGCCCAAATTAACTACTAATCTAATAAATCTATACTGCATGTGTGCTGGCTGAGGCCTCATACACACGTATCAAACAAATGTTCCGTGTTCCGTCTGTGATTAATGGCTGCCATAATGCAATTCTAATGGGAGTCACATGGTTTGACCAAACATTTGTGTTTGATTGCTGATTGCTGCCCCATCAAACACAAATGTTTGGTCAAACCATGTGACTCCCATTGGAATTGCATTGTGGCAGCCATTAATCACAGACGGAACACAGAACATTCGTTTCATATGTGTGTATGAGGCCTGAGAAATAGAATGTTGACCTTCAGACTTGTCAACCAGTAGTAGTGAGTGATCCTACCCAACAACGGGATCTAAATTTCGTTTTCGTTTTTGTTCACACACAAAATATGTTATGGATTGCAACTTTAACCATTTCCCCCTATTTCCAGATAACTCTGACAATTAACTTCTCATCGAGAACCACCTCCATGGACCTGCAGAGGAACCTGGAGGCCAATGTGGAGAAAAGGACCAAAGAGATTTACGGCCCCCCAATGGGGAAGCGATTACTGGTCTTTATGGATGACCTGAACATGCCACGGGTATTCGCTGGTCCCTTTTGACCAAGCCTGCAATTGCTTGAATGTTTGTTCATATTATGTTCCACCGGAACTATTCTCGAACTCAAGCTTATTTACGTTCCACGTTACGCTCTAGGTGGACGAGTATGGCACACAGCAGCCTATTGCGCTGCTGAAGCTGCTGTTGGACCGAGGAGGCATGTACAACAGAGAGAAGGAGCTCAACTATAAGGTCCTCAAAGACCTGGGCTTCATAGCGGCCATGGGGAAAGCAGGAGGCGGCAGGAATGAGGTGGATCCTCGCTTCATCTCCCTCTTCAGCGTGTTCAACATCCCTTTCCCGGAGGAGGAGTCCCTCCACCGTATCTACGCCTCCATTATCAAAGGCCACACTGAAGTGAGTGAATACACATGAATATTGTGAGTGGCATCACAATATCATCCCCTCCCCTAATCCCTCCCCCTTTCATACATTGACATACAACAACAGCTGTGGGTGTTCAGGTGGATCACCACCCACCTGAAAACCAAGCATACTTAATGAACTGGTGGGTGTGGCCACTACACATAATTATTTTTAACACTTTCTTTAAAAAAAATCTTTCTCCTAGTATAATCATAGTACCTAATGATCATGTTTTAGGGGGGGGGAAATCACGGCATAACCTCTTTAAGTTGAAAGACAAGTGCAGGTATCAAATATATTCTAATTTATGTACACACAATTCATAGAATGAATTCCACATTGTTGTTACATGCTTGGATAATTATGTCTGCTTGGCAGACTGTTTGTTTGGTTGTGAAGTCTCTTTGATCTTTGATTATCAACAAAAATAAACATGAGCCAGGTATTAAGCATGATTAAATGTTTCAGTCTTTTGAAGAGGCCATACGGAAGGTGTGTGACACGGTGACCTTGTGCACACTGGCGTTGTATAAGAACATCATCAGAGAGCTGCCGCCCACGCCCTCCAAGTTCCACTACATTTTCAACCTGAGGGACCTCTCAAGGGTTTACAATGGACTGACCGCCACAAACTCTGAGAGGTATGACGCAGCAGGTTAACGTTATTACGACGTAATGTCCCTTTTCACTTTGGCTTGTTTAAGTTTCTCTGTCTCTGTGTGTTTCTTTGACAGGTTTTTGACTGTCTCCCAGTTTGTACGTGTTTGGAGGAATGAATGCCTGAGAGTATTCCACGATAGACTCATCAATGAAACTGATAAAACCCTGGTAGTTATACACACTGTAGTCACTTTTTATATTGACTGAAGGAACAAGTGACGTTTTTTGCAATTACACCTCTCATTGCAATTACACCTCTCTGCAATTACACCTCTCATTGCAATTACACCTCTCATTGCAATTACACCTCTCTGCAATTACACCTCTCATTGCAATTACACCTCTCATTGCAATTACACCTCTCATTGCAATTACACCTCTCTGCAATTACACCTCTCATTGCAATTACACCTCTCATTGCAATTACACCTCTCATTGCAATTACACCTCTCTGCAATTACACCTCTCATTGCAATTACACCTCTCATTGCAATTACACCTCTCTGCAATTACACCTCTCATTGCAATTACACCTCTCATTGCAATTACACCTCTCATTGCAATTTCAAATACGTGTTCTTGTTATCAATGTTCACTCCATGGATATTACATTTAATCCCTTGAAAATTGTATTTATTATTTTTTTGCCTCTAGGTACAAGATCATATAAAGAACTTAATTGAAGAGCATTTCAAGTCAGACCTAGAGTCAGCCATGAAGGACCCTATCATATATGGAGACTACAAGTCAGCCCTCTGTGAGTCTGAAGCCAGAGTTTATGAGGACATATGCGACTATGAAGCTTCTAAAGCCTTGTTCCAGGTACTGTTCCAGTTAAGGTTGGCCTCAGTCTGATGTGATGCTATAGTACAACTACTATACAAGTATTTGTCATGATACTTTGTCACATTGCAACATACAGTATAATCTACAATTATAAGATATCTAAAGGTCATGGTTTACTCTGCAGGAGATTCTAGAGGAGTACAACGAGACCAAGTCTAGAATGAATCTGGTTCTGTTCAATGACGCCCTTGAGCATCTGACCCGAGTGCATAGGATCCTCCGTATGGACCGCGGCCACGCTCTGTTGGTCGGCGTGGGAGGCTCCGGCAGGCAGTCCTTAGCCAAGCTGGCTGCTTTCACCGCTGGCTGTGAGGTACAGTAGAGTAGAACATCATAATTAAAGACAAAGGTTGCAGTGAGAAATCTCCATTTTGTAACAGTCGCTGTGTAAACCTACTGTATAATATGCCCTCAGGTGTTTGAGATCACCCTAAGCAGAGGCTATGCTGAGTCGAACTTCCGCGAGGATCTGAAAAGCCTGTACCTGAAGCTGGGCATCGAAAACAAGAAGACGGTGTTCCTGTTCACTGACGGCCATGTCGTCGAGGAGGGCTTCCTTGAACTCATCAACAACATGCTCACCTCCGGTCTGAAAAACATAGAACATCCTGGCTTATACTCTCATTCATCATTTTTAAGTGGTGCAACCACTTCCTTAAGTGACTATGTGTGTGTGTGTGGGTGGGTGGGTGGCTGGCTGGCTGGCTGGGTGCGTCTGAGCACGAAAACAGCATGGTTGTTTTTCACCACCTGTGCGCAACCTAACACACACACAAACACACGCACATATTAACTGTATATATGGTGATTTCGGGATTTTCTCTCACTGCGATAGAACTGCTCTCAATTCAATCTCCATTCACAGGCATCGTTCCTGCGTTGTTCCTGGACGATGAGAAGGAGTCTGTCATCAATCAGCTGCGTGATGAAGCCATGAAGAAGGGCGCAGGCCCTTCCAAGGACAGCATGTGGCAGTACTTTGTCGACAAGAGTGCCAGCAACCTGCACATCGTCCTGTGCATGTCCCCAGTGGGGGACGCCCTCAGAACACGCTGCAGGAATTTTCCAGGTGAGATATCGTGCCACAATCTGTCTGCAATTCTTAAGGCCTATGGGTTTTCGGTGAAGAGGTGACCACCTAAAACAACAACATGACGTCACGCCGCGGTGACCACCGCTCACACAACATATCTCTCTGTGGTCACCTCTTCACCAAAAACTGTACTATGAATAGATAGACCTTTATTGCATGCATGATCTAAGTAAAAAAACACACTTGTGTGAAGTGAGCGGCACCTTTCATCACAATGATGAGGGGCTATCCTAATCCTATGCACAGCTTTATGTGTATGTTTGTCTGTCTGTATGAGCAGTGAGCACGGAATCGATGACTTTGATTGGCTGATGTATGATGATGTTCTCATCATCATACGTCATACAGACAGACATATACACAAAGCTGTGCATTTTGTTTGTTTGTTTGTTTTTCACTTAAAAAATAGTCAATAAAACATGTGGCATTCTCCAAGAACATCTGTACATTCACAGGACAAAAACTACATCAACATTGAATATGCAGATCTATTTCAATTAAAAACACATATCACTCAAAGGGGGGGAAAAGAAAATATATATATATGGACAAAATAACAAGAAAATAGCAGAACAAATCACAATAAAATCAAAGTCACAAAACTGGTTAAATTGGCAGTCCGTAAAGGAAGTATTTGGTGGTTAAGAGAAGTGATTTTAGAACCTTCTTGAATTGAAGATAAGACAATTCCCACAGATGTAAAGGTAGATAATTCCATTTAGACCCTCTGAAGCCTATATTAAACTATATTAGTTTGTGACGTACAGGCCTTTGGAGGTCTGAGGTGATTTGAGCTACGTGTTGAGTAATTATGGACCTGAGAATTATACCCAAATATCATTTGAATTATCATATCATATATCGAATTTCATCATGATGATGATCGACGTATGATGATGAGAACATCATCAGACATCAGCCAATCAAATGCTCATACGGACAGACATACACAGAAAGCTG
This sequence comes from Electrona antarctica, assembly GCF_951216825.1. Taxonomy (NCBI): domain Eukaryota; kingdom Metazoa; phylum Chordata; class Actinopteri; order Myctophiformes; family Myctophidae; genus Electrona; species Electrona antarctica. Next base: position 41,678,877 of record NC_136792.1, on the reverse strand, counting down.
TGCATAGGAGAGGCTAGCGCCACTCAAAAAATTTTGTATCACATGTTTTTCTCTTAATTTCATAGGACTGGTGAACAACACTGGGATAGATTGGTTCCTGCCGTGGCCTCCGCAGGCATTACACGCCGTGGCCCAGTCATTCCTTGGTCTGTAAATCACACCACCATGCATGCTTTCCACTACTACTGTTGAATGGAGTTGTTTTATGCATGCTAAGGCCTGACTCACACCTTCGCAACAAAATTGATGCATGCTAGATGCATGAGACGTATTGACTGATGCAAGCTCACAATGCATTTCCAATGGGAGTCACATGGTTTGACACAACATTTGGGTTGTATGAGGGGGTGGGGGGCAGTCGAAACACAGCCGAAAGCCGTACAACACAAATGTTGTGTCAAACCATGTGACTTCCATTGGAAATGCATTGGGGCAAGATGTAAACAAACCCTTTGTATACATCTAGCATGCATCAATGTTGTATGCTAGATGCGAAGGTGTGAGTCAGGCCTAAACGAGTTGCATCCCATGAATTGCTGCAGGAAAGAGTCCAATGATCCCCAAGTCCCATTTGGAGGCAGTGATAGCCCACGTGTGCATGGTCCACCGCTCTGTGGGAGAGTACAGCAGAATGTTCCTGCAGAAACTCAGACGCAGCAACTACGTCACTCCCAAGAACTACCTGGACTTCCTCAGCACCTGCGCCAAGCTGCTGGAGGACAAGGACCGATACATCCTGGGTGCGTGGTAGATCAGCTGATAGTCTCACATAGACAGACAACTATTCTACGATCTCCCAATGCTATATAGTGTCTGGAACTACACCTCCCGAAATCCGAGTTTTCGTTCACGAAAATATATTTTAAAATATGTTTACATTTAACTTTTTCATTTCCATTCCTGCTAAGCAGCAAGCTATATATGCTTAGGTGATTTCTATTTATATTAGGTTACATTTGCGTGACTGTAAAGACGAAACGGAAGTGGGCAGTAGGCTTCACTTTATCACTTTATCGCTTACTCATGACGATCTTCCAGTGCAGTGTGACGGAAGCATTTGAAAATTGTGAGAGGCAACAGTCTGGCAACGCGAGACCTACTCGAAATGTAAATCAGTGCAAATATAAAGGACAAATTGAATGCATGTTTCAGTGGGAAAGTAACTAAGTACATTTACTTAAGTACTGTACTTAAATACACTTTTGAGGTATTTGTACTTTATCTACTCCACTACATCTCAGAGGCAAATATTAAACTTTTACTCCACTACATTTATTTGAAAACGTTAGTTACTAGTTACTTTGTAGATTTTGATTCTTATTACAAAACATACATTAAGCCCTATATACCTTTCTGCCATTTGAAAATAGCCGACCTACAAGCTCACAATGCGTCGCAATGCGATTGTGAGCTTGTAGATCTGCTATTTTCAAAAGATATTTGAAAACTTGTGAAATGGGACATACTGCACAATGACTACTTTCTACTTTTGTTACTAAAAGTACATTTTGATACCATTACCTTTGTAATTTTACTCAAGTAAATTTTGAATTATTGTAATGGAGTATTTCTACATTGTGGTATTGATACTTTTACTTAAGTAAAACAAATGAGTACTTTTCCCCCCACCACTGCATTTATATGAGTAAAATCATGTTTCTATTTGGTTTCATGTTTGATCTCTCATGCAGCTCAGTGCAAGCGCCTGGAGGGGGGTCTGGACAAGCTGGAGAAGACCAGCGTGCAGCTGGCTCAGCTCAATGACAAGCTGGCAGAGCAGAAGGTGGTGCTGGCGGAAAAGTCTTCAGCCTGTGAGCTCATGTTGGAAGAGATCTCCACCAACACCACTGCGGGTCAGTGTTCTTCTGTGAATCCCTAGGCCTCACTCAGACCTTTACTGCATTGCTGTATGCTTGTTGGATGAATGTTGTGTAGTGTCATGGCCGCCCCAATGCATTTCCAATAGGAGTCACATGGTTTGACACAACATTTGTGTTGTATGAGGAGGAGGAGCGCAGTCGAAACACAGCCGAAAGCCATACAACAGCTTGTAGTCCAAAATGTGGACTACAAACCATGTGACTTCCATTGGAAATGCATTGGGGCGGCCATGACACTAAGAGCACCTACTGTACGGGCGTCTGCAATTTGAAACTGGCCAAGTTTATCCTTTCCACACTGTACATCTTTTCCCTTTTTTAACTATATGGTGATTTACCTTTTTCATAGAAGTGTATATTTGTGCGTCATTAAATGAAAATGAAAATGGAGGACCCTTATGTAAACAAGTCTTTGTGCTTTTTGGTTCTGTCCTCAAGTAGCAGTCTTTGTAGTTTTGTATTGACCTGTATACTTTCGTTTGACGTGTACCCATTCTGCATACTGTCACTTACTGTGAAATAAAAATGTCAATCAAAGTGTGAACACGTGCACACTTTGACACACACGCATGCACAGACACGCGCAACATCTTTGGCTATTGGCGCGGCAATTCATATTGACACTTTCCCTCCTTCCAGCTGAGGAGAAGAAGGGGCTGGCAGAAGAAAAAGCCAAGGAGGTTGAGGAGCAGAATAAGGTCATCGCCGTGGAGAAGAGAGACGCAGAGAGTTCCCTGGCCGAGGCTCTGCCAGCCCTGGAGGCCGCCCGGACTGCCTTACAAGGCTTGGAAAAGTCTGACGTCACTGAGATCAGGTGTTGGTTCAATGCTCCTTCTTGTTCTGAACATCAACTTAGCTGTGTGGGTGAAATAATTATAGGAATTGTATGTTTTGTGTTTTTATTACTTGTCAAAAGTTGCTTTATCTAGTTGGTAATATCTTTTGATTTGATTTGATTTGATTTGATTTGATTTGATTTGATTTGATTTGATTTGATTTGATTTGATTTGATTTGATTTGATTTGATTTGATTTGATTTGAAAAAAACACAATGTATATATTTCTTTTTTTTAAATTAAATAAGAAAAAAACACGACGACAACAATGTGATCATTGATTTTCCACCTGAAGTTCAAAAATGAGTAGGAAGATGTAAAGACTTCCTTTTTGGACATGGTTTTATAGGATATACTGCTACATCAGTAAATGATTCCAAATAGTATAGTCATTGTGTGGGTTAACCTCAAACAAATTGCAACAACTCTGCAAACAAACTCTTTTAACTTTTTTTGTTTCATATGTTAGTAACAACATATCAAAAGTCCTAAGAAATCCCAGTGGTAGGTGATGGTAATCTATATAAGGCAACATTTTCAACATTTCATTCTGTAAAGTAGCATGTGATGTGTAAAACTAGGGGGTTTTCATGATTCTGAATCCATTGCAAGCATTTGTTATGCCCGAAAAACACTACTTGGGCTAATAACGGCCATAGCTATCATCACAAATGTGATGGTTATCACATTTGGGCAAGTGGTTATGGACGTTTTTACATTTTTATTAATATTTTCCTCTGTGTCCCATTCCTCCCTATACCTGTGTTGCTTGCTTGTTGACGCCCTGTCCTCCTCTTCAGGTCCTTTGCCAAGCCGCCCAAACAGGTGCAGGTTGTGTGTGAGTGCATCCTGGTAATACGTGGCCACAAGGAGATCAGTTGGAAGGCGGCTAGAGGGATGATGTCAGAGGCTAACTTCCTGCGCTCACTGATGGAAATGGACTGTGATGGCATCAATTCCAGCCAGGTCAAGACTGTAAGAGGTATGTAGCTTTCCCCCGGTTATTGGTTAACTAAGAAAGGATCTGATAACAAACGCATTGCGAATGTTAACGTTCATGTTGCATACAATCCTATAATTTGACACTGGTTTTAAATAATGATGAATGCCATTGTCCTTAGGCTTTCTAAAGAACCTCAACACTAGTTCTGAGGAAATGCAGGTTATCAGCAAGGCTGGCTCAGGAATGCTGAAATTTGTGGAGGCGGTCATGGGATACTGTGAGGTTGCCAGGGAGATCAAGCCCAAAAGAGAAAAGGTAAAACTCTTGCCTTTTAGATATAAGGCACAATACACATCGCGTGATGAACACTGTGGATGATGTGCATTGAATTCTTTAGGTAGCACGCCTGGAGCGGAACTTCTTCGAGAGCAAACGGGAGCTGCAGCGCATTCAGAATGAGCTCAGTGCCATCCAGAAGGAGCTGGGCTCTCTGAGACAGAAGTACGATGGTGCCATGGGGGAGCAGCAGGTGCTGCAGGAGGAGGCTGAGATCATGCAGAGGAGGTTGACGGCTGCCGACAAACTCATCTCTGGCCTGGGCTCCGAGAACAAGCGGTGAGCCGAGCGGATGGATCATACGCTCAACAGAATGTGTCCCCCGCGGTCTGGCTTCTCCTGGTCTTCCTTATGTCCACATCTTCATCCTCCTCCCCAGTGGTGTAAAAAGCACTGGTTTTCAACCCTTTTCATATCAAGGTCCATTATTTATTTGGCATTTGAGCCACGGATGAGATTTAGCCTCTCGGACTTTTACTTAGTATAGTGCGATGTATTTCTAATTTTCTATTGATACTTTTACTTAATAAAAAAATCACACCCGTGTGAAGTGAGGGGCGCTCTTATCATCATACATCATCATACATCGTGTCATTCCGGCCAATTAGAATTTGCGTCCTCGCCTTCGTCTTCGATGTTTGTGTTTACGCAATGTTTGTGTTAGGACACAAACACTCAACGCTGTCATTTCATTATCAATGGCATTCAATGTTTGTGTTAGCCCATTTTGACCTGAGATCAGATTCTAAAAATGTCTTCTACATCCTGACAGTTTTCTGAAAAAGCTATGTTTCTATGTCAGTGGTTCTTCGATTTTTCAAAAATAGCAGACCTACAAGCTCGTAGCGCGCCACTCGGTGGCGCGCTATGAGCTTGTAGATCTGCTATTTTTCAATAGCTAAAGCATAACATAATGCTAACACCAAAAGGGGTTCCCGCCCAAAATGGGTTAGGACACTGTTTGTGTTTACACAAACCCTCAAAGATGGACAAAAAATAAAATAAAATGGAGTACTTATTCCACCACTGCTCCCTCCCTTTCTCAGCTGGGCAGTGGATCTAGAGGAGCTGAAGCAGCGGCGCTCCCTCCTCCTGGGCGACTGTCTGATGTGCGCTGCGTTCCTGAGCTACGAGGGGGCGTTCAACTGGGACTTCAGGAACCAGATGGTCCACGAGGTGTGGGAGAAGGACCTGCTGGAGAGAGGAATCCCTCTGAGCCAGCCCTTCAGGGTGGAGAAGCTGCTGACCGACGAGGTGGAAGTCAGCAGGTGTGTGTGCGTGTGTGTGTGTGTGTGCGTGTGTGTGTGCGCGCGTGTGTGTGTGTGTGTGTGTGTGTGTGTGTGTGTGTGTGTGTGTGTGTGTGTGTGTGTGTGCGTGCGCGTGCGTGTGTGTGCGTGTGTGTGTGTGTGTGTGTGTGTGTGTGTGGAATGGATACACATCCATTTTTACACTCACAGTCAAATTTACACTCAGTATACGGTATTCTATTTCAGTGGTTTTCAACCCATATCAAGGCCCATTATTGTCTCCACCAGGCCGAAGGCATGGGGAGAGAGTATGTTTTTTTACTCCGTCCGTGTGTGTGTGAGTCCGTGTGTGTGTGACCCACATGGACCCACATGGACCCATGTGGGTCCATTTGGTTTTATTTTACACTCTCAAGAGTTAAAGATCTATAAGGGTCCATGTGTTTACCGACTTTGCATCATTCAGCTGGGGTCCACTCCACCTGGAACCCCCTCAAGGACCACTGGTGGTCCCCAGACCGCTGGTTGTTTTATTGTACTGTATATATTGAATGAAACCTTTTTGACAGGTGGGGATCGGAGGGCTTGCCTCCAGATGAGCTGTCAGTCCAGAATGGAATCCTCACCACCAGAGCCAGCCGTTTCCCCATGTGCATCGACCCGCAACAGCAAGCACTCAACTGGATCAAGAAAATGGAGGAGAAGAATAACCTCAAAGTACAGAAAACAGTCATAAAACTTTTCCTACTTGTGTTTTTACAGATTCTTAATAATCTGACAGCAGTGCCAGTATCTCTAAACACCGATTGGCATACCCATCCGTTTGCCTATAGATCTCCTCCTTCAGTGATCCAGACTTCCTGAAGCAGCTGGAGATGGCCATCAAGTATGGCTTCCCCTTCCTGTTCCAGGATGTGGACGAGTACATTGACCCTGTGATTGACACCGTGCTGGAGAAGAACGTTAAAGGGGCAGAGGGCAGACAGGTCATCGTGCTCGGAGACAAGGAGGTGGACTACGACCCCAACTTTAAACTCTACCTCAACACCAAGCTGGCCAACCCCAAGTACTCCCCCTCCGTGTTTGGAAAAGCCATGGTCATTAACTACACCGGTGAGTGAGCCTCAGCCATGCCAAACGGACGTTTATGTCCGCGAGGGGTAAAACTATTCATCAAGAATCCATTAACCAAGAATCCATTATCCATCCATTATGCATTAAGTTCAGTCAGATAACTCACGAATAGATTGAACAAATATAATAATATATACTTGGCGTTCGGCTCTGCTACATTTTCTCCCTGCTCGGCACAATTATACAACCATCATTGATTCATTAACCATTAAGAGCAGGGAGATAGATATACAATAACAATCCCCCCATGGGGGACAGGAATATAGCAGAGCCCACCGGTGGTGCTGGGGTGACGGTGGGAGCAAACAGAGCATAACAACAACCAGGAACCATACATATGCAGAAGGAACGCAGGAAGAATGCAGTCTTAGGCCCGACTCACACCTTTCGATCTAGCATACAACTTTGATGCATGCTAGATGCATGAGACTTATTGACTGATGCAAGCTCACAATGCATTTCCAATGGGAGTCACATGGTTTGACACAACATTTGTGTTGTACAGCTTTCGGCTGTGTTTCGACTGCCCCCCACCCCCTCATACAACACAAATGTTGTGTCAAACCATGTGACTCCCATTGGAAATGCATTGTGAGCTTGCATCAGTCAATAAGTCTCATACAACAAGCATACATCAATCTGTTGCGAAGGTGTGAGTCAGGCCCTAGGTGAGCTTAAATACTCCGCCCAATTGGTCAACTGCCACGTCAGCAAATGACATGTGGGTCTTGTACAGTATATCTGACTGAACTAACTCTGCAAGCTACGTATCATTAGTTCGCTTCACCCCCCTCAAAAGTACTAATTTTCTATCAATTACACACCCCATAATAAGTTGATGAGCAGTCAGTCTCTGGTTGGACCTCCTATTGACCGATGACATCAAATTATTGGCTTAGGAATGTGATACCAAAACAAAACACTCTCCATGAATTCAAGGCTTCATGGGGTGTGTATGTGTAATTAGAACTAAATAAGTAATTTTTTGGGTGAACTACTCCTTTAAACCAGCTCAGTGGTCCTGTGGTTAGAGTGTACGCCCTGGGACTGAGAGGTCGGGGTTCGATCCCCGGCCGGGTCGTACTAAAGACTCTGAAGAAAATGGGACCCAGTGCCTCCCTGCTTGGCACTCAGCATCAAGGGTTGGATTGGGGGTAAGTCCCTGCGACTACTATAGTAGAATATATAGCAATACTAGCGTCATGTCCAGGGGGTGTACTTGTACATCATGTCCAGGGGGTGTACTTGTACATCATGTCCAGGGGGTGTACTTGTACATCATGTCCAGGGGGTGTATTTGTACGCCAAGCTACCTCACACTACAGAAACAGGAGATAGGCTCCTGCCCTATGGGCCTCATGGCTCGGCAAGACTTACTTACACCTTTAAACACTCTATATTTAATAAACTTTATGGGTTTATGCGAAAGCTTTCAAGATTTCCAAGTGGGCCCTAGACCAGAAACGTTTGGAAGCCACTGATCTATGTCCATTATTACACATGCGTTTGTCACAGTGACACTGAAGGGCTTGGAGGACCAGCTGCTGAGCGTGATCGTGGGCTTCGAGAGGAGCGAGCTGGAGGAGCAGCGTGAGCGTCTGGTCCGAGACACCAGCGAGAACAGGAAGCTGCTGAAGGACCTGGAGGACTCTCTGCTCAGAGAGCTGGCCAGCTCCACGGGCAACATCCTGGACAACACTGAGCTGGTCCTGACACTGGAGGAGACCAAGGCAAAGACCAGCGAGGTGATGAGTCTTGTGCTATCAGACTATACAATGCGAATGCATAAGAACTTCCTCCCCCCCAAATGGCATATGGTCCTTGGTGGTACTGGTCTTGTGTGGTTTATGTCCATTTGTGTCTGTTTTGTGTTCTTCTGTCTGTCCAGTAGTTTTAGCTTTCTATGTGTCACATTATGCTGTTGTAACGCTTCAATTTCCCCTCAGGGATTAATAAAGTATATCTCATCTCTCATCTCATCTCATTAGGTCTGCATGGGGCTAATTCATGACTTAAACATCATACGTTGTTGTGCGGAGTCCCCCATGGCTCTATACTAGTCTGATTATGATTAACCATGTGTATACTTCATTGTACATGCCGATCTACAAGTGATGTGATGCACTGTGAGCTTGTAGATATGCTATTAAAAAACAAATCGTTCATTAATCGTAATCAAGGAAAAAGTAGCCTAATTGATTTGAAGCCATATCGCCCTGCCCTAGTCTTCATGTGCAGTACCATATTCACACGGTTCATACTTGGGGCAGAGGGTCAGCTACTACCTGGAATCCTACCTTTCTATCTCTGAAAAAATGTGCCCCCTCAGGTGTCAGAGAAGCTCAAATTGGCAGAGATGACCTCGGCGGACATCGACAAGCTGAGAGACGGCTACCGTCCTGCTGCCAAGCGCGGAGCCATCCTGTTCTTTGTGCTGTCCGAAATGGCTCTAGTGAACAGCATGTACCAGTACTCCCTAGCGTCCTACCTGGAGGTGTTTGACTTCTCACTGCGCAAGTCTCTGCCTGATTTCACCCTGCCTAAGAGACTGAAGAACATCATGGACACCCTGACTCATAATGTTTACAACTACGGCTGCACAGGTGAACCCACACGTCAAGGCAATGGTTCAGTACATACATCAGCATTTTAGACGACCTTAGGCAGCTGAAGCACTACCTGCCTGTTTTTCTATCCTGTTTTTCCAGGTCTGTTTGAGAGACACAAGCTGCTCTTCTCCTTCAATATGATCATAAAGATTGAGCAGCCGGAGGGAAGGGCCCCTCAGGATGAGCTGGAGTTCTTCTTAAAGGGTGAGATGACACAGACAGTATAGCATCTGTAATACTGTATATATAATACATGTCAAATGTTGACTAGACTCCCCTATGCTTTTTATGTAGGCTACTGTGTGTGTCCAGACACTCGCAAACCACTCAGAGCCAACCCTTGTATGCACTCTGCCAGTAGGCAGTACCTCCACTAGCACTACAACACAACTTTATTTTTTATTTTTTATGATTAATATTTTTTATTATTTTCAATCACAGGATACAGAAAGAAATCTTCACAACAGTGCAGTAACAATTAAAGCAGGAACAAAGGAAAAACAGAATGCAAAAGTGAACAGTAAAGTAAAAATACAAGAAAAAACATACATACATAAAATGAAAGAAAAAGAAAAACAATAGAAATAATAAGGCGATGGATATTCATTGAAATTAAAATACAGTTCATATAATAGTCTGCTCAGATTACAATTAGACAGTGCCTCCAGTGTGCGCCTCCCACTTATCCCATTTCAACAAATAGTTGTCTACTTTGTTAAGAAGTCTGAAAGACAGTTTTTCCAACGCTGCCACTTGACCAAGTTGACTAAACCAAACATTCACAGAGGGGGCAGAGGGAGCTCTCCACTCACACATAATACGTTTACGACCCAGCATTAACGCTGTTTGAGCAACACAACTTTTATATATAGGCTACTGTATGTTTTATACTTAAAATATTGAACTTACATTTGTGATCGGGTTGAAACCTTGAGTCATACATGACTAAAGTCACAGGCTGGCCACATGAAGTCCCAGATCTACATTAGAGCCATGCCGTTCCTATGTGGATCCCAAGATCCACACGATTCAATTTTCTTCGCCCTTCTGTTCAAGGTAATCTGTCTCTGGAGAAGAGCAAGCGTAAGAAACCATGCGAGTGGCTTCCAGACCAGGGGTGGGAGGACATCATGAAGCTAGCGGAGCTCTTCCCTGAGCGGTTTGGCTCTCTGCCGGATGATGTGGAGAACAATCCCAATGAGTGGATGGCTGTAGGTGATCGCGCTCACAGGAAATAGCAAGTTTTTGATTGAATTGAATGGCATGACTGACTAACCTGTTCCTTCATCGTGTCCCTAGTGGTTTGACCTAGACAGGCCAGAGCAGGCTCCCTTTCCCATGATGTACAAAGACAACCTGACAGCCTTCCAGGAGCTGTTGTTGCTGCGCTGCTTCCGTCTCGATAGAGTCTACAGAGCCGTCACAGACTACGTCACTGTCACCATGGGCGAGAAGTGAGAAATGTTTGGTTCTTCAGGTTCTAATTAGGGATTAGATGTCAGAAATATTTATTTTTTCTGTTAACTGCTTGTTCTATTCAGATTTGTGCAGCCTCCAGAGATCAGCTTTGAGGCCATCTATGAGCAGAGCACACCAAACTCCCCCATCGTGTTCATCCTGAGTCCAGGCTCTGACCCAGCCAGTGACCTAATGAAACTGGCCGAGAGGTCGTCCTTCGGGGGCAACAGGCTTAGGTTCCTTGCTATGGGGCAAGGCCAAGAGAAGGTAACGAAGAACTATCTTTGTATAAATCATCAATAAGTCAAGGTGTTTTTGAAGTCTGAGTTGAACCCTTCAGTTTTCACAGCAGCGTTGCGTCCGTTTGTGTGATCCAAGGTGGCACTGCAGCTGCTGGAGACAGCAGTGTCCCGTGGCCAGTGGCTGATGCTGCAGAACTGCCACCTGTTGGCCAAGTGGCTGAAGGAGCTGGAGAAGTCCCTGGAGAGAATCACTAAACCCCACCCCGACTTCCGCCTGTGGCTCACCACCGACCCCATCAAGGACTTCCCCATCGGCATACTGCAGAAGTCTCTAAAGGTAACACTGTTGAAACCTGGATAGCTGAAACAATGATACTTCTGCACTGCAAACATAGGCATCTTTTACATGTTTAGGTTTTTTTCTTTCTTTCTTTTTACTTTGATGTCTCTAAACTTAAGCCCAAACCACACCAAAGGGTCGGGACAAAACGTTTTTTTAAGGTCAACCACACCAATGCAACTCCTTGCAACTCAATGAGTTGCATTGGTGTGGTTTGCATTTAAAGCGTTTTGTCCCTTTGGTGTGGTTTGGGCTTTAAGGTGAAACCCCACTCCATATGATGCATCACATAGAAACCAGTACTATGATCTATACATTTAGGGCCCTACTGTATCTTGCACCACCCATTACCCCTTATCCCTAAACGTATTTGTCATTTTTTACTATTTAAAAAAAAAGAAAACATTTTGAAGTGCTACCATCATGTTTTACTATTTAAAAAAAAGAAAACATTTTGAAATAGTTCAACTAGCCGATCTACATCGACACGTGAGCTTGTAGATCGGCTATTTGAACTATTTTAAAAGTAAGTAAAAAATTGCAAATAAGTTTAGGGATGAGAGGTAAGGGGTGGCCTTTAGTATCCAATAGGTCTCTATGTCACTGAACAAATAAACAACTAAACATTTGCTTTGAAAAATCATCAAGGAGCATGTTTTGTCTTTGATAATGGCATCATTCTATTTATTTTTGAGTGGTGTAAACCACTCCTACAACTGGCTTTGTTAGTCTGTCTGTCTGTGCTCAAAAAATTAGCACGGTTGCTATGGTCACCCAGTTCACACGGGTGTGATTTCATTACGTCAGACATTACGTCAGACCACAGCTGATCAGTCTATATAAGACCTTACACCACTCAGTTCACACGGGTGTGATTTTTTTTTAAATGCACAGGTGGTGACAGAGCCTCCTAATGGTCTGAAGTTGAACATGAGAGCAACGTATACCAAGATACCCCATGAAAGGCTCATGACATGCCCACACCCTGCCTTCCGTAGCCTGGTCTATGTGCTGGCCTTCTTCCATGCTGTGGTGCAAGAGCGGCGCAAGTACGGAAAGATCGGCTGGAATGTCTCTTACGATTTCAACGAGTCAGACTTCCTGGTAAGGCAGTGCTTCTCGATCTGTGGGTCGGGATCTTAGAGTATATATGAATAGAGACGTCACCCGAGTTCTCCTCCCATCCACTTGCATTAAGTTGCTCAAAAGCGCATGAGGCGATTTCACTCCTCCTTCCTTGTAGGAACAGAGTGCATTCTGGGATTGATTGGGCCAAACACATGAACGCGCTGCCATTGCACTGAAACCGCGTTCACGTGTCATCATGATAGTCAACGGACCAGCGCGTTCATGTGTTTGGCCCACGCTGCAATACCAAATTCGACCACTATGTCCATTGCGCCTCAGGGTTTCCTCCAGGTGCCGTCTCTATTCATATATACTCTAAGGTCGGGATGATTAGCTTAAACCATTTAGACCTCTGCTCTGAAAGAATATATATTCAAAGATTTGCACCACATTTTTACGATTTTTCAAAAATAGCAGATCTACAGATCTGCTATTTTGCAATAGCTAAAGTATAACATAATGCTTAAAACACCAAAAGGGGTTCCCGCTCCACATTGTTTTCTCACTCAACAGTAGACAAACCAACATACAGTATAAGGGTATACAGGGTATCTGCACATTTCTAAAATGAGTCAAATAAGGACTTTGAACACCTTTTTAACTCTGAAATGAACTTTTAATTGTTTCAAAAGTAATCAACAAACTATATAAAACATGGTCAAACGTTGGCCAAATTGTCAAATACTATCGTTGCAAGGCGTTGTGACCTTGTAGATCAGCTATTTTCACAATATCTATCTGTGGAACCGGGTCAAACTGCCTCAACTCTTACAATTCCAAGTGCTTGTCAGGGTGGGGGTCTCCAGTTCACGTATGATTGTCTTGGGTGGTCGTAGCCTGAAAAGGTTGAGAACTACAGTTGGAGGCCATCGATATTGTCCTTTTCTTTTTGCTGAGGTTTGCGTGATCTGCGCAAAAGGACAGTTAACCCATTTTGGGCGGGAACCCCTTTTGGTGTTTTAAACATTATGTTATAATTTAGCTATTGAAAAATCTGGCCTAAATGGGTCAAATGATAAGGGACAATATCGGTGGCACCCAACTGTAATGTGTAAGGTACAGTATTGGAACTGACTTTACTGTCTGATATACTGTACGTCACTGTTCTGTGCGTGTTGAAAATGTATAAATATTCTCTATAGGTGTGTATGGAGATCCTGGACACGTACCTGACTACAGCACACAACCAAGGAGACGCCAAGATACCCTGGGAGAGTCTGAAATACCTGGTTGGCGAGGTTCGTTTAAATCAATTGTGTATAGAGAGTATGCGCATGCTGAATGGCACGTGGCAAGTGAATGGCACATGGCACATCGAGTGGCAAATCGAGTGGCAAATCGAGTGGCAAAGCAACATGCAAAGTGAGTTTAACATTGTTTAATGTCGTTTAATGCAATCAGATAGGACTTTTCTGTGTGGATGTATGGGCTGTGAAGGACAGAAAGTAGTTTTTTGCCACTCAGTAGGCGTCCCTACATAACTTCCTGGTTTGATGATGATGTCACGCGCATACCCTCTATTGTGTATCGTGTACTGTGTCTTGTTGTGTATTGTGTATTTGCTCTGTATTGTGTGTACTGTTTTATCTGTGCATAGGACCCCCTCTAACATGAATGAGATGCTGCATCTCAAGGGGCTGTCCTCTCAATAAATTCTGACCAGTTTAAACAATAATTCTTGTTGTATCCAGTTTCTCTGGTATTCAATATCTGGGTTTTTTGGTCTGCTTTCCCTATAGGTGATGTACGGAGGGCGAGCTATAGACAGCTTTGACCGCAGAATCCTGACGGTCTACATGAATGAATATTTTGGCGACTTCATCTTTGACTCCTTCCAGCCGTTTCACTTCTTCCACAACAGAGAGGTGGACTACAGGATCCCTCCCACTGGACTCAAGGAAACATACATTGGTCAGTTGCCGTTGTAGATTCCCTTGTTAGTCCTGTAGGGGGAAATTCAGTTTATAACTTAAACTTGCGAACGCAGTGAGCATTTACTATGAGACCCAGCAGATCATGTCTGTCTGTGTGTGTGTCTGTCTGTGTGTCACGCTGTAACACCACCCGCCCGCCACCAGAGGGCGCAGCTGTATCACACACAAAAACACACACACACACACACACACACACACGTGCACGCACGCACGTGCATCGCACGCACGCAAAAAAACCTTAAAAATAAATAAATAATAATAAATTAAAAATAATTAAAAATTTAAACATAATAAAAAAAATAAAAATAAAAGATTAAGAGGAAAAAAAGCTCTGTGTGTGTATGTGTATGTGTGTCAGACTGCCACAACAGCTGCGTTCGCTTCCCGCGTTCACGCGTCTTACTTGTTATGAGGAGTATAGTCAGCAGTGTAAATCAGTCATTTGATTTCCAACGCCATCGCCATCTGTGTGGCCTTTTTCTTTTCTTTCTGCAACACAGGGGAGATTGAATCCCTCCCCTTGACGAACACACCAGAGGTAATGGGCCTGCACCGCAATGCTGAGATAGGATACTACACACAAGCAACTAGAGACATGTGGAGCCATCTCATGGAGCTGCAGCCACAGACTGGTAATGTTCCTCGTTCACCCATTTTGACCTGAGATCAGATTCTAAAAATGTCTTCTACATCCTGACAGTTTTCTGAAAAAGCTATGTTTCTATGTCAGTGGTTCTTCGATTTTTCAAAAATAGCAGACCTACAAGCTCGTAGCGCGCCACTCGGTGGCGCGCTATGAGCTTGTAGATCTGCTATTTTTCAATAGCTAAAGCATAACATAATGCTAACACCAAAAGGGGTTCCCGCCCTGAATGGGTTCATATTTACTGGCACCTGATATCTTTCCTGTCTTTGCTTCTTCATTAACTCCATACTCTCTCCATCAATCCGTCCTTGATTCCTTCAGGTGAGTCAGGTGGCGGCGTTAGCAGGGAGGAGTACATCAGCCAGGTGGCCCGGGACATCCAGAACAAAATGCCCAAGGTGTTCGACCTGGACGTGATCCGCAAGGCGCTCGGCCAGGACGTCTCGCCCACCTCTGTGGTTCTGCTGCAGGAGCTGGAACGCTTCAACAAGCTAGTGGTCCGCATGAGGAGCTCCCTGGCTGAGCTGCAGAGGGTGAGGAGAACGGACAGTGGAGCGAAGAAAGAGATAACAAAGGATGCTACGGAACACGCATTCTAGAGCTTTAGACTGGTCTTAACAAGTTAACTGCCACCTTGTGGCGATCGAGGGTAATTAGCTGTGCCAGACAGAATTGGGCAGCTTACAATGTTTTCACATCCGGTTTCCTCGCTCGCAGACCTCCATTGTAAGAAACGGCTTATGTTAGCATTGGCTCACACTGTTTATTCGCCGAAACGTTAATAATAGTTAGTAATAGTTGATGATGATCACCACGCACAGCGCTCGTAGTTTCAGAGAGAAGAGCCAAAGAATATCCTACTTTTAATGGGACCCTATGGGATGCGCCTGCAAGTTTCCTGGTGCTGGGGGTGACGAAGGTGTTGCCTAGCAACCGGGTCAGTGTTTGACGGAATACTCCGTCAAAATCAGCCAAATTGTTAACTTAATGTGTCTCCCAGGCCCTGGCAGGTGAGGTGGGGATGAGCAGTGAGCTGGATGAGGTGGCACGAGCCCTCTTCAATGGGCAGATCCCTGCCATCTGGAGGAAGTTGGCACCTGAGACTCTCATGTCCCTGGGCAACTGGATGATCCATTTTGACAGACGCCACAAGCAGTACAGCTCCTGGGTAAGGCAGGACTCACTCTAACACTGGTGACCCAAAATACGTTTGAAACAGTTTGACACTTACCTTACCATTTGGGTCATGGAGTGAAGCTTTAATCTATAACTAGCAAGCACCCAAGCACTGTTTGGGTGTCCAGGCTAGACCCACTCTTATTCTGTATGTTTTCATATTGACACTGTTGGGCAAAAACCTCCATATTTCATGTTTTTTCATTTATTAATACCAGATTTTATACTTTGTCGTATGACAGTATAACAGTCTAACACCACGCATTCCATGCGTGTGTCGCAGTACTAGCCTGGAAACCAGACAAATCTGCCACAGGAAAACAAAATCCCTGGGAGATTGGTCTGGCGCTCCTCAGTTTGAATTGCATTTGGCTCACTCCAGAGTTGTGGGTGACCAATCAGAGCCCACCTTTCAAGGTGAGACTTTTTAGCTGTGACGTTAGAATCTGTTTGTTGCTTGGAAATAAATCTTCCACACTGAAGTTCCAGACTAATATCTACACAGTGATATTAGACATGGCAGGCTATCGCAGTGCGATCTGACACACACACACACACACGCGCGCGCGCGTGCGCGCACAAAATGTGCGCTTCTGCCACAGAAGAATCATCCACAAAATGTGCACGCCACAGAGGAATGTGCCTGTGGAATTCTCTCAATTGTATATATACAGTAGACAGCAGCTTATCACAGAGTGCCACCATGCTCTCTGAGGGTCTCCTCAGCTTTCCATCTCTTTCTTGTGTTCTTCTGGATGTTATTCTCCAAAACATGCTGCAGAGTTAAAGTAGGAGTAACTAAGCTGGATTTGAACTCACAAACTCTGGCTCACATGGATGTCATCTTAACAAGGGTGCCACTGAGCTCACTGTGATTTCAAGTTGTAAGTTGTTCTTCTTGGTGTCACTTTACAAATGGGGCCTTGGGATCATGTACAGAGCATTTGAATGCTGTTTGCTGTGCATCAAAGGTGTCTTTAGTGCTTTTAAGGCCTCACTCAGACCTTTACTGCATTGCTGTATGCTTGTTGGATGAATGTTGTGTAGTGTCATGGCCGCCCCAATGCATTTCCAATGGGAGTCACATAGTTTGACACAACATTTGTGTTGTATGGGGGGGAGGGGCGCAGTCGAAACACAGCCGAAAGCCATACAACAGCTTGTAGTCCAAAATGTGGACTACAAACCATGTGACTTCCATTGGAAATGCATTGGGGCGGCCATGACACTACACAACATTCATCCAACAAGCATACAGCAATGCAGTAAAGGTCTGAGTGAGGCCTAAGTGTTATCGTGGATGTTAATCAGATAATACAGAGGAGAAGCCATGACAGAACACAGACAACCTGGTAGTGCAACGTGTTAAGTGGCTGTCTACGACGTTGTGGGTTCAAATCCCACTCTGGTCTTTACTCTGTAACTTTACTTTGAATAAAGAAGAAGATAAAAATGCCTGGAAGTCTCACTCAGTCAGGTTATATGATAGTGATGGTGCAGTTGTTTTTTTATGGAAATTGGAAATACTCAAGTAAAGTACAAATACCTCAAAATTGTACTTAAGTACATTACTTAAGTAAAAGTACTTAGTTACTTTCCACCACTGCATACATCCATGCAGCTGACCTTCCCATTGGTGGATGTGATCCTGGCAGCCAGCCCAAGTGTGTTCTGGTCCTGTTGATTGAGCTGAGCAGGAACTAGAAACCTGGCTCCTGCTCAGCTCAATCAACAGGACCAGAACACACACTCGTTACTTTTCTTTCTAAAAAAAATCTGCCTAATGATGATGTCACTGGTGGACGGGTGTCCGAACTGCCCAAAGCCCTCTTATGAGACACAGACTGAGTAGGAAAAGATTGTGGTGTTTTATCATGAACATTAGTGAGGACCAATTATATGAAGAGATGTTGAAAAGTGGTGAAGTGGTCCTTTAAGTGTGAGAGATCCTTCCAAATGGCAATAGCACAAACTTTGGCATGAAATGTTTTGTAGTAGAGTAGAGTTATTTTTTCAAATCCTCAAAAATGATGAAAACCGGCGTGCTATAGTATGCCGTCCCAGGCCATGGGCTATAGCCCGTGGTCTCGGAGTGATTTTCGGCTTTTTTTTCAAATCCTCGAAAATGATGAAAAACGGCATGCTATAGTATGCCGTCCGAGGCCATGGGCTATAGCCCATGGTCTCGGAGTGATTTTCGGCTTTTTTTTTTTAATCCTCGAAAATGATGAAAAACGGCATGCTATAGTAAGCCGTCCGAGACCATGGGTCCGAGACCATGGGCTGTAGCCCATGGTCTCGGAGTGATTTTCATCTTTTTTTCAAATCCTCAAAAATGATGAAAAACGGCATGCGTATGCCGTTTCGCAGTGATTTTCGGCTTTTTTTTTCAAATCCTCAAAAATGATGAAAAACGGCATGCTATAGTATGCCGTCCGAGGCCATGGGCTATAGCCCATGGTCTCGGAGTGATTTTCGGCTTTTTTTTTTTAATCCTCGAAAATGATGAAAAACGGCATGCTATAGTAAGCCGTCCGAGACCATGGGTCCGAGACCATGGGCTGTAGCCCATGGTCTCGGAGTGATTTTCATCTTTTTTTCAAATCCTCAAAAATGATGAAAAACGGCATGCGTATGCCGTTTCGCAGTGATTTTCGGCTTTTTTTTTCAAATCCTCAAAAATGATGAAAAACGGCATGCTATAGTATGCCGTCCGAGGCCATGGGCTGTCTCGCAGTGATTTTCGTCTTTTTTTCAAATCCTCAGAAATGATGAAAAACAGCATGCTATAATATGCCATCCGAGGCTGTGGGCTGAACTTGAACCCACAACCTGTGGCTCACAGTAGATATATGTAGTAGTATATATATAGGTGTATGTTCTGTTTTTGTCTGTGAGGTGGACGAGGGAGAGCCAAATGTGATGTGGCTGTCAGGGCTCCAAATCCCAGAGTCCTACCTGACCGCCCTGGTCCAAGCCACATGCCGGAAGAACGGCTGGCCACTGGACAGATCCACGCTCTACACACAGGTCACCCAGTACCGTAGTGAGGACCAAGTCAACGAGAGACCCGGACAGGGTAAGAAGATAATGTAGATTTAATGATGCTATTAATATTGCTGAAAATCCACCAAAAGATTATACATTTAACACAGCGAACGCTAATCGCGTATCAATACGTTATCAATTAATCAAACGTCCGGTGCGAACCACGTATCCATACGTTTTAATCACTTTTTTATAGCATACTTTCATTCATCTTTTTACCCACCCGGACAATGAAGAACCATCCCACTGTCATTGCTGCTTAGTCCCGCCCTCCTGAAAACAGGAGGGCGGGCCGCTTTACGTGTAGAAGCCAGTGTAAAATGGACGCGCCCATGGAATGATCTAGTCGGTGTGTGAAAAGAATCAAATTTCACCTAACCTCGCCTCACCAGGCTTTCCTCCACCTATTGGCTTTCACCCAACACTATAATACTCGATTCCCCCCTCCCCTCCTGTTTCTCCTGCAGGAGGAGGGCCTTGCGAGATGGGGGCTCTGTACTCTGTCTCGGAAAAAAACGTGATGAACGGAACGCTGTTACGCTGCCTAACACATGATCTGATCGGCATTGCACAACGTCTGCAACACACATGGACAGATGCATGTTTACTTCTTCATACTGTAGCGACCAAACGATCCCCGAGCCTACAATACTACGAACTAACAAACGAACTACAGTATCGAGAGGGGCCGCCATGACAAAAGACAGTCTACCGTTGGGGGATCACGTATCGCCATGCAGAGCCGTCATAATCGGAGATCGCTCGGACGTGTGATTGTAACGCTTTTTTATTCATTATAATTGTAGTGATAAGACCGCAATGAACGCGTCGGGGACGTAATCGACCCGGGTGTAATGTATAACGAACTTTTCCTCGTCCTAAACCGTGGTGTTGTGATGCATGCCCGGGCATGTTCCCCTATACTAGCTTGAAAAACAAAATCAGCTGATGATGACAACGCGTCTCACCGTTATACTATAGTTCTGAACCGAACGGTGGAATGGGACTTTTTATAGCCGTACGGATCAAGACTTTTGCTGCCCAATGTGCCCATGACCCCCCCCCCCCCCCCCCCCCCCCCCCATGTTACTGCGATCAAAACAATGAAAGCAGTGAATCATCATCATCATCTAAAGAAAGCAGAGTTATGAAGGTTTATAGTCAGACATTGACAGGCAGATATAACAATAAACACAATAAATATGCTATACATCCTATACACCGAATGAAAGCCCTGAATGTGTACTTTTACGAGGAAAAGAGTAAACATTGATCCCATGTACAGTTTGTCATAAATTGGTTACTGGGTGGATGCACATTGCGCCCACCAGATATAACTGCAGAGAAGACATGGACCCGAACTCAATATTCACAAAATAAGGCCTATAGCGACATATAAATACTATATACCGTATGAAACAGAAGACTCTCTGCTTTCATAAGAAAAAAACTTCTACTGTAGTAATAATAAAAATCACACCCATGTGAAGTGAGTGGTGCAACTCTGTCCCATATTCTGTTCTCTGCTTATTCAATACAGCTCGCTATATACGGACTGAGGCAGAAAGTCATGTAAACCTTTTATTTACAGTTTGGTCTGTAAACTTCTACTGTAATAATAAAAATCACACCCCTGTGAAGTGAGCGTTGCAACTGTTCTGTACTTATTCACTACAGCTCGCTATATACGGACTGAGACAGAAAGTCATGTAAACCTTTTATTTACAGTTTGGTCTGTAAACTTCTACTGTAATAATAAAAATCACACCCCTGTGAAGTGAGCGGTGCAACTGTTCTCTACAGTTGCACCGTGCAACTGTAGAGAACAGTTGCACCGCTCAATAAAAGGTTTACATGACTTTCTGTCTCAGTCCGTATATAGCGAGCTGTAGTGAATAAGTACAGAACAGTTGCAACGCTCACTTCACAGGGGTGTGATTTTTATTATTACAGTAGAAGTTTACAGACCAAACTGTAAATAAAAGGTTTACATGACTTTCTGCCTCAGTCCGTATATAGCGAGCTGTATTGAATAAGCAGAGAACAGAATATGGGACAGAGTTGCACCACTCACTTCACATGGGTGTGATTTTTATTATTACTACAGTAGAAGTTTTTGAGTGGTGTAAACCACTCCTACAACTGGCTTTTTGAGTGGTGTAAACCACTCCTACAACTGGCTTTTGTGTGCAGAAAAAATGAGCATGGTTGCTATGTTCAAAATAATTTCTGACGTAATTAAATCACACCCGGGTGAACTGGATGACCGTAGCAACCATGCTCATTTTTTCTGCACAAAAAAAGCCAGTTGTGAAATCACATCCGGGTGTGATTTCATTACGTCAGATCAGAGCTGATCAGGCTATATAATACCTTACCTTATATAATACCTCACATCGGACAAAAACTCTTAACATATTTTTTTTTCAACTAACCACCAGAGAAACAGAGATGCTGAATGCTGAACTCAATAGCCTAGATCTAGGAAAGTGGTCACTCAGTTCACCCGGGTGTGATTTCATTACGTCAGACATTACGTCAGACCACAGCTGATCATGCTATATAAAACCTTACACCACTCAGTTCACACGGGTGTGATTTTTTTCTTATGAAAGCAGAGAGTCTTCTGTTTCATACGGTATATAGTATTTATATGTCGCTATAGGCCTTATTTTGTGAATATTGAGGAGTTCACGTCCATGTCTTCTCTGAAGTTATCTGGTGGGCACAAGCTGCATTCAATAACCAATTACTGTCTAACTGTAGATGGGATCAATGTATACTGTTTTCCTCGTAAAAGTACACATTCAGGGCTTTCATTCGGTGTATAGGATGTATAGGATATTTATTGGGTTCAATTTTATATCTGCCTGTCAATGTCTCTGACTTTAAACCATCCATAACTCTGCTCGCTGTTCAAGATAACCACTTCCAGGCAAATGCAGGTGTTGCAAAAAGGTCAATATCTCCAGAATGGAACATGGTAAAATCAAAATGTATTTTTTAAATTGAAGTGGACAAGTTCAGCTTTCTTTTGATGTATGCGTGTGATTCTCGCTATAAGAGAACATTTTGCTGTGGGCCCCCGAACAAGGCCTTTGTGCAATGTTAAACGGTAGCAACATCAAAATAGGCCTGCCGAGATCCTGTAGCAATCAAAGTGTTAATGTATAAAGATGGTCGAACTTCATTCTCCTCCCCGACCTCCCCGAGCAGAGTTTGTTGCTGGGATAAAGAAAGGTCGATAACAAAGTACATTTTCGCCTGATTTGTCTCGCTAAAAGTCATTTTAGTATGAATATCTTGGAAATATTGTGTGCCTTGTGATGATTGGGTCCAGTATTTACTTCAGTGACCATAAGTTCATAAGCTGTGTTCACGTTCACTCTCCCATTGGAAATGAATAGACTTCAACATTCTTCCCGTCTCCTAATAATGTGTCCGCCCACCTCACGCAGATACGGGAAGTAAAACAAAGTTGGGGAGAGAAAGGGGTAAAACAAATAAAGAAAAATATCACTGAAAGTTTGGTTTTGCTTTGTTTCTAGGTTGCTTTGTATCTGGTTTGTATCTGGAGGGAGCAGATTGGGACATGGAGAAAGGCTGTCTGGTAAGGAGTAAGCCCAAAGCTCTGGTAGTCCAGCTGCCCATCCTCAAGGTCATACCCATAGAGGCACACCGGCTCAAATTACAGGTGCAGACCACAAGCACTCACTATATATAGAGAGATTTATTTATATTTCTATATTGTTGTTTGTTCGTGATTTTCCTCTCCTTCGGAGAAATTCAAAGTGTTGTTGTGTATGTTGTGGATGTTTTGTCCCACAGAACACATTGCGGACACCAGTGTACACCACATCCATGCGGAGGAATGCGATGGGCGTGGGGCTGGTGTTTGAGGCTGACCTGTTTACCACCAAGCACATCTCCCACTGGGTGCTGGAAGGCGTCTGTCTGTGCCTCAACTCTGACTAAACACAGCACCCCTTTCCATGTAACTGGCCATTCCGTGTATGCACTGCATTAACACTTTCCCCTCCCATTCACGAGTTACACGAGTGAATTGATCGTAGAACAGCTTCCCTCCCAATAACGAACTGTTAATGGTACTGCTGACATTGACGTCTGTCTGCATGGCTCGATGGGTGGAATAACGGTAATTGATAAAATCACACCCGTGTGAATCGAGGGGAGCTCTTATCATCATACGTCATCATACATCATCTCATTCTGGTCAATCACAATTTGCGTCCTGACATTTGTCTTCAATGTTTGTGTTTACACACTTTTGTCTTCAATGTTTGTGTTTACACAAACCCTCAAAGCTGGACATAGGAGGGGCTATAAGCTCCCCTCAAAAATAATTAAATAGTATGTTAATTTACAAATAAAGGTGTTAAAATCCTGATGGCTTTCCAGTTTTCACACATCATATTATGAAAGAAAAATCTGTGAGCGGTGCCTTGGATTACATAATCGTTACGTCACTGAAATAGACTAATTAAAGACACAGTAACCATAGTAACCGTGCTGAAATAGACACCCAGTCTCGCATGAAATAGACACCAAAACTCACATGGTCAAATGTTGGAGCGGCTAGCACCGCTCAAAAAGCGAGATCTGTTTCAGCTCTGGATGTATTTTAGATGGTCTTTGGCAATACAAAAAAGTATGTTTAACAGGGTTAAAAACAAAGTGGTCAGTTGTCACACTGGGGAAAAAAGGCCACAACCCAATAAATAATTATATCTTGTTTATTTATTTATTTCATAATAAAATCCAGAGGACATACCGGTATCACAAGTAAATGCCATCAGAGCAAGACAGGTTTAAGCTTTAAAGAGGGTGCTGTGATTTTTTTAAGTGGTGCAAACCACTTCCTTAACCCTTAGAAGGTGAAAGACGCCAATTGGCGTCTTCATCAGAATTCCGTAAATGATCAATGACGCCAATTGGCGTCTTCAGAGTTTTTGATTAATCTAAACATATTAATATGCTCCGAAGCGCTGTTTAAATTCCTGAGCTTATATTCCAACTACATTACCCAGAAAACCCGTGTCACGTGACACACGTGTACGTGTTGCCATTGGAAGCTGGTCCCAACCCCTGTAAACAGTGGGGGCAGAGGGAGTCTTCATAGTTTATTGTTTTGCCTGTTTTGCCGTCTCGCCCGAGCGATTTTCTAGCAGAAAAAGTTGAAAGCAGTACTATTTATTTGAGCGAGTTTTGTGGTAGTAGTATTGATCCATACGCGTCCCAGTCGCCTTCTCCAGGCGGAGTAGCCCTGGTCCAGTGCTTACAGCGAGACTCGCTGCTCCCTCCCTCCTTTTTTCATTGTCTCCCCATCGTCGTCCGATGAGCTATACCGGGAAACCATTGAAGAAGACGATCAACCCGGAATGTTTTGAGGTAATCTTATTGTAGAAAATGCCCTTCTATAGTGATCAGAAATCATAAGATGATCGCTACAAATAGATGCTTGGATAATTACTACTACTAGTCAGATCATGACGCCAGAATGACTCACCACGATGGCCCCCAGCCATTAGCCAGCACCAAAGGTGCTGGCTAATGGGGGGGTTGGTGCATTGGTGCTGGCTAATAGTTGGAGGGGGGGTTGGTGTCGATCGTAGCAGGCATGCACGCATGGCAGTACAAGTATTTTATATTGTAGCGTGCCTTATAGGCGATCTGATCTTTAGAGTAATGTTCGCTCCTTTTATTTACTGTCTACAAAGACGGAGAACAAACATGCATCGTTTACTGAAGCAACGCGTGTTTATGATGACCTTGCTACAAGGATCGGAGGGGGGACGGGGAGTGAAGCTAACAGTAGCGTATTATATAAGATCTGTATGACGTTTCATTGACGTCTGATGATAATCGCATTCATTGTATATTGTATACAATCATGATTGTACATTGTTTAGTGTGTCTCCGTGTGATGATGATGATGACGATGATGTCAGATAGCCTACGTCCCCGTCCCCCCCCCCAACTGGCTATTGGCCGGGCTGACTACAGCTAAATGTTTATTTTTATATATTTAGAACTGGCATCAGATGAGGAGGAGGAGGAGGAGGAGGAGGAGGATGAGGATGATGATGATGAAGACGAAGAGTCAAGACTGCGATGGAGTTATCCGACACTGAACCGGATGCATTCATTCATTTCAGTTGTTTTTTTTAAATTTAGCCTACACACACACACACCGTCAAGAACAACTGGAATGCAGTGGTTTGGGGACACTGGGGAGTTTGGGGACAACTGTTTTGTATGTAGGCCTATTTATTTTCTGTAATATTTATTATAATTGTATTATGTTAGTAGTCATAAAAAATAAAATACGCTTTTACAATGAGTTAGACCTGTCATGGCTATTTTGTTCACTATTCTGAGGTTTATGGTTTGACTAAGCGAGTTTCAACTGTGATTTACTCTGTAACGGTAGATGGTAAGAACCCAATTTTTTGTTATAATACAGTATACATTCAAGTCTATATTTTGATACATATCATGGGCACAAAGTCATATCAAAACAATGTCCTTGGATGTGTTTTTTTATCAAAACTGTTTCTTCACAACAGGTTTTTGAGATACATGCATGAATAGACAAGGTACTGGTAAGACTATGTAAACATGGTATATATCAAAATGTGCGTTAGAATGTCTAATTTTACCCCAAAAAAGAATTGAGTTTATATGATGTTCCATTTCAGAGCTAGGGGGACTTTTAGCTGGATAGGTCAGATTGATCATGACTGACCATGCTATTTATAGATGGCAAAATATCTACAGTGGTACATGTGAGAAACTTTTTATTTTATTCTAATTGAACTAGACAACTCACCCTTTAAAATGAGATATTGCATGGCTATGTACGCCCAGCAGAAAAAAAGTTATTTAGAAAATAAAACTTCAACCGGGCATAACTTTTTTTGTTGTCCTAGAAACACTACCCAGTGTAAATGCAGGCTCTTTTAAATGGCTTCCAACACCAAAACTAAACATTTTATCAACTCAGTTAATTTTTTTCCTGGAAGCAGACAAGCCAAGCTTTCTCTGAAGGTCTTTCGTTGTCACACATTCACAACAGAGAATTTTCAATAAATCATTCAAAAACGCCATTCTGCCATAGAGAAGTCTAAAAACTATATAGAAATCCTTGAAACTCTCAAAGAGTTAAGTGACTATGTGTCTGAGCACGAAAACAGCATGGTTGTTTTTCACCACCTGTGCGCAACCTAACACACACACAAACACACGCACATATTAACAGTATATATAGTGATTTCGGGTGTGCCAGTACACTTTTTTTTTTTTTACTTTTTTTTTTTTTGTTGTCAAATCCTCAAAAATGATGAAAAACTGCATGCTATAGTATGCCGTCGGAGACCATGGTCTCGGAGTGATTTTCGTATTTTTGTCAAATCCTCAAAAATGATGAAAAATGGCATGCTATAGTATGCCGTCGGAGACCATGGTCTCGGAGTGATTTTCGTATTTTTTCAAATCCTCAAAAATGATGAAAAACGGCATGCTATGCCGTCCGAAATCATGGGCTATAGCCCATGGTCTCGGAGTGATTTTCGTATTTTTTTCAAATCCTCAAAAATGATGAAAAACTGCATGCTATAGTATGCTGTCCGAGGCCATGGGCTGAACTTGAACCCACAACCTGTGGCTCACATAGACAGCAACTTATCACAGAGAGCCACCATGCTCTCTGAGAATCTCCTTAGCTTTCCATTGTTCTTCTGGGTGTTATTCTCCAAAATGTGGTCCACAGTTAAGAGTGGAAGGAATTCAGCTAGACTTGAACCCACAACCTGTGGCTCACATAGACAGCAGCTTATCACAGAGTGCCACCATGCTCTCTGAGAATCTCCTCAGCTTTCCATCTCTTTCCAGTGTTCTTCTGGATGTTATTCTCCAAAATATGCTACAGAAAATGTGTCACGCTTTTCCGTCACGCTTTCTCGTCACGCTTTTCCGTCACGCTTTTGGTCTCGGAGTGATTTTCGTCTTTTTTTCAAATCCTAAAAAATGATGAAAAACGGCATGCTATAGTATGCCGTCCAAGACCATGGGCTATAAATGATGAAAAAGAAGGATTTGAAAAAAAGACGAAAATCACTCCGAGACCATGGTCTATAGTCCATGGTCTCGGACAGCATACTATAGCATGCCGTTTTTCATCCATGGTCTCGGAGTGGCTATAGACCATGGTCTCGGACGGCATACTATAGCATGCCGTTTTTCATCATTTTTGAGGATTTGGCAAAAATAAAAAAATCACTCCGAGACCATGGTCTATAGTCCATGGTCTCGGACAGCATACTATAGCATGCCGTTTTTCATCCATGGTCTCGGAGTGGCTATAGACCATGGTCTCGGACGGCATACTATAGCATGCCGTTTTTCATCATTTTTGAGGATTTGGCAAAAATAAAAAAATCACTCCGAGACCATGGACTATAGCCCATGGTATCGGAGTGATTTTTGTCTTTTTTTCAAATCCTCAAAAATGTAGAAAACCGGTGTGCTACAGTATGCCGTCCCTAGGCCATGGGATGACCTTGAACCCATGAGCTGTGGCTCACATAGACAGCAGCTTAACAGAGTGCCACCATGCTCTCTGAAAATCTTCTCAGCTTACCATCTCTTTCTAGTGTTCTTCTGGATGTTATTCTCCAAAATGTGCTGCAGAGTGAAAGTAGGAGGAACTCAGCTGGATTTGAACTCACAACCTCTGGCTCACATATGTTACCACCTCACATTAATATAACACAAAATAAATTATCTTTCAAATGTGCTTTAAAGGAACACTTGTTACAGCTGACCACATGACCATAATGTTATTCTTATGTTGCATTTAATTTTATAGAATAAATTGTAATTATGTATTTTCATGTATTTAATCTTGTTGAATGTATTTGTAATTATGTAATTATGTACTTTTTGTATGTATTTTATATGGACCCCAGGAAGATTAGCTGTCGCCCCGGCGTCAGCTAATGGGGATCCATTCAATAAACAATAAACAATAAACATGGATGTCGTCTTAACAAGGGTGCCAATGAGCCCTCTGTGATTAAGTTGTTCTTCTTGGTGTCACTTTTCAAATGGGGCCTTGGGATCATGTACAGAGCATTGTAATGGTGTTTGCTGTGCATCAAAGGTGTGTTTTAGTGCTTTTAAGTGTTATCATGGATTTTAATCACATAATATAGAGGAGAAACCATGACAGAACAAAGAAAGCCTGGTAGCTCAATGTGTGGCGGTCCACATGATCCAGACATTGTGGGTTCAAATCCCACTCTGGTCTTTACTCTGAAACTTTACTTTGAAGAAAAAAGAAGATGAAAGCACATGGAAATCTCACTCAGTCAGGTATAGTGTTGGTGCAGTTGGTACAGAAAAGGACCTTGAAGTCAAAAAATCACTTTCACCTAGAAACTCCATTCACACTTTTTATGATTCAGCTTACTGTGGGCACACATACTGGAACTTTTTACGTTGAAATGTTTTGTAGTTTCTGAGTTATTTAACTTAAACGCCCAATGCATTCTCAATGGCAATAGCACAAACTTTGGCATGCTACTAGTCCTACATACTTACACCTAGAAACCCCATTCAAACCTATTTAGGTTCATCTTATGGTGGACATGTTTGCCTGAAAATGAATCTTTGAAATGTTTCATAGTTTTAGAAATATAGTGCTTTCAAATTTGAGAAATGTATAATGGGGCTCAATGGCAGCTCTATGGCACGTCAAAAAGTCACTTTCACCTAGAAACTCCATTCACACTTTTTATGATTCAGCTTACTGTGGGCACACATACTGGAACTTTTACGTTGAAATGTTTTGTAGTTTCTGAGTTATTTAACTTAAACGCCCAATGCATTCTCAATGGCAATAGCACAAACTTTGGCATGCTACTAGTCCTACATACTTACACCTAGAAACCCCATTCAAACCTATTTAGGTTCATCTTATGGTGGACATGTTTGCCTGAAAAGGAATCTTTGAAATGTTTCATAGTTATAGAAATATAGTGCTTTCAAATTTGAGACATTTATAATGGGGCTCAATGGCAGCTCTATGGCACGTCAAAAAGTCACTTTCACCTAGAAACTCCATTCACATGTTTTATGATTCAGCTTACTGTGGGCACACATGCTGGAACTTTTAGCTTTGAAATGTTTTGTAGTTTCTGAGTAATTTAACTTAAACGCCCAATGCATTTTCAATGGCAATAGCACAAACTTTGGCATGCTACTAGTCTTACATACTTACACCTAGAAACCCCATGCAAACCTATTTAGGTTCATCTTACGGTGGACATGTTTGCCTGAAAAGGAATCTTTGAAATGTTTCATAGTTTTAGAAATATAGTGCTTTCAAATTTGAGAAATGTATAATGTGGCTCAATGGCAGATAGTGGCACGTCAAAAAGTCACTTTCACCTAGAAACTCCATTCATACTTTTTTATAATTCAGCTGACTATGGAGACACATGCTGGAATATAACTGGAGTTATTTTCGTCTTTTTTTCAAATTCTCAAAAATGATGAAAAACGGCGTGCTATAGTATGCCGTCCGAGACCATGGTCAAACATGATGAAAAACGAGAATTTGAAAAAAGACGAAAATCACTCCGAGACCATGGGCTATAGTCCATGATCTCGGAGTGATTTTCGCCTTTTTTTCAAAAATGCTGCAGAGTGAAAGTAGGAGGAACTCAGCTGGATTTGAACTCACAACCTCTGGCTCATATGGATGTCGTCTTAACAAGGGTGCCACTGAGCCCTCTGTGATTAAGTTGTTCTTCTTGGTGTCACTTTTCAAATGGGGCCTTGGGATCATGTACAGAGCATTTTAATGTTTTTTTGCTGTGCATCAAAGGTGTCTGTTAGTGCTTTTAAGTAGTATCATGGATTTCAATCACATAATATAGAGGAGAAACCATGACAGAACAAAGAAAGCCTGGTAGCTCAATGTGTTAAGGGTGCCAGGCCCGCGGGAAGTACTTTACACTCGCAGGGGCTGAGCGTCTAGTAGGGGGTGCGCGCGCGTAGCGCGCGCCGCAAAAATGCGCGTGCACGCGCATCATGCACGCGCATTTTTGCGCATTTTCACGCGCAAACGTGGCCTTTACTTTCCCTCTCCACACGCAAGTTATATGAACGAACTGACACAGGCAATTAACCAGTATAAGGTGCCAATACTGTGATACAGCATATTTATTTATCTTTTTTTTTTCTTCCCCTCCTGTTCGAGGGGGGGCTGTGTCTGGGGGGAGGGGGTGCTACAGCCCCCCCAGCACCCCTACTTCCCTCAGCCATGAAGGGTGCTGTCCACGTGATCCAGACATTGTGGGTTCAAATCCCACCATGGGCTATAGTCCATGGTCTCGGAGTGAATTTCATCTTTTTTTTCAAATCCTCAAAAATGATGAAAAACAGCATGTTATAGTATGCCGTCTGAGACCATGGGCTATAGTCCATGGTCTCGGAGTTATTTTCGTCTTTTTTTCAAATCCTCAAAAATGATGAAAAACGGCATGCTATAGTATGCCGTCCGAGAACATGGGCTATAGTCCATGGTATCGGAGTGATTTTCGTCTTTTTTTTCAAATCCTCAAAAATGATGAAAAACGGCATGCTATAGTATGCCGTCCGAGACCATGGGATGAACTTGAACCCATGAGCTGTGGCTCACATAGACAGCAGCTTAACAGAGTGCCACCATGCTCTCTGAAAGTCTTCTCAGCTTACCATCGCTTTCTAGTGTTCTTCTGGATGTTATTCTCCAAAACATGCTGCAGAGTGAAAGTAGGAGGAACTCAGCTGGATTTGAACCCCTGGCTCATATGGATGTCGTCTTAACAAGGGTGCCACTGAGCCCTCTGTGATTAAGTTGTTCTTCTTGGTGTCACTTTTCAAATGGGGCCTTGGGATCATGTACAGAGCATTTTAATGTTTTTTTTTGCTGTGCATCAAAGGTGTCTGTTAGTGCTTTTAAGTGGTATCATGGATTTCAATCACATAATATAGAGGAGAAACCATGACAGAACAAAGAAAGCCTGGTAGCTCAATGTGTTAAGTGGCTGTCCACGTGATCCAGACATTGTGGGTTCAAATCCCACCATGGGCTATAGTCCATGGTCTCGGAGTGAATTTCGTCTTTTTTTCAAATCCTCAAAAATGATGAAAAACGGCATGCTAAAGTATGCCGTCCGAGACCATGGGCTTTAGTCCATGGTCTCGGAGTGATTTTCGTCTTTTTTTTCAAATCCTCAAAAATGATGAAAAACGGCATGCTATAGTATGCCGTCCGAGACCATGGGATGAACTTGAACCCATGAGCTGTGGCTCACATAGACAGCAGCTTAACAGAGTGCCACCATGCTCTCTGAAAGTCTTCTCAGCTTACCATCGCTTTCTAGTGTTCTTCTGGATGTTATTCTCCAAAACATGCTGCAGAGTGAAAGTAGGAGGAACTCAGCTGGATTTGAACCTCTGGCTCATATGGATGTTGTCTTAACAAGGGTGCCACTGAGCCCTCTGTGATTAAGTTGTTCTTCTTGGTGTCACTTTTCAAATGGGGCCTTGGGATCATGTACAGAGCATTTTAATGTTTTTTTTTGCTGTGCATCAAAGGTGTCTGTTAGTGCTTTTAAGTGGTATCATGGATTTCAATCACATAATATAGAGGAGAAACCATGACAGAACAAAGAAAGCCTGGTAGCTCAATGTGTTAAGTGGCTGTCCACGTGATCCAGACATTGTGGGTTCAAATCCCACCATGGGCTATAGTCCATGGTCTCGGAGTGAATTTCGTCTTTTTTTCAAATCCTCAAAAATGATGAAAAACGGCATGTTATAGTATGCCGTCCGAGACCATGGGATGAACTTGAACCCATGAGCTGTGGCTCACATAGACAGCAGCTTAACAGAGTGCCACCATGCTCTCTGAAAATCTTCTCAGGTTACCATCTCTTTCTAGTGTTCTTCTGGATGTTATTCTCCAAAACATGCTGCAGAGTGAAAGTAGGAGGAACTCAGCTGGATTTGAACTCACAACCTCTGGCTCATAGGGATGTCTTCTTAACAAGGGTGGTACTGAGCCCTCTGTTATTAAGTTGTTCTTCTTGGTGTCACTTTTCAAATGGGGCCTTGGGATCATGTAAGAGCATTTTAATGGTGTTTGCTGTGCATCAAAGGTGTCTTTTAGTGCTTTTAGGTGTTATCATGGATTTTAATCACATAATATAGAGGAGAAACCATGACAGAACAATGAAAGCCTGGTAGCTCAATGTGTTAAGTGGCTGTCCACGTGATCCAGACATTGTGGGTTCAAATCCCACCATGGGCTATAGTCCATGGTCTCGGAGTGATTTTCGCCTTTTTTTCAAATTCTCAAAAATGATGAAAAGACCATGGGCTATAGTCCATGGTCTCGGAGTGAATTTCGTATTTTTTTCAAATCCTCAAAAATGATGAAAAACGGCATGCTATAGTATGCCGTCCGAGAACATGGGCTATAGTCCATGGTCTCGGAGTGATTTTCGTCTTTTTTTCAAATCCTCAAAAATGATGAAAAACGGCATGCTATAGTATGCCGTCCGAGACCATGGGATGAACTTGAACCCATGAGCTGTGGCTCACATAGACAGCAGCTTAACAGAGTGCCACCATGCTCTCTGAAAGTCTTCTCAGCTTACCATCGCTTTCTAGTGTTCTTCTGGATGTTATTCTCCAAAACATGCTGCAGAGTGAAAGTAGGAGGAACTCAGCTGGATTTGAACCCCTGGCTCATATGGATGTCGTCTTAACAAGGGTGCCACTGAGCCCTCTGTGATTAAGTTGTTCTTCTTGGTGTCACTTTTCAAATGGGGCCTTGGGATCATGTACAGAGCATTTTAATGTTTTTTTTTGCTGTGCATCAAAGGTGTCTGTTAGTGCTTTTAAGTGGTATCATGGATTTCAATCACATAATATAGAGGAGAAACCATGACAGAACAAAGAAAGCCTGGTAGCTCAATGTGTTAAGTGGCTGTCCACGTGATCCAGACATTGTGGGTTCAAATCCCACCATGGGCTATAGTCCATGGTCTCGGAGTGAATTTCGTCTTTTTTTCAAATCCTCAAAAATGATGAAAAACGGCATGCTAAAGTATGCCGTCCGAGACCATGGGCTTTAGTCCATGGTCTCGGAGTGATTTTCGTCTTTTTTTTCAAATCCTCAAAAATGATGAAAAACGGCATGCTATAGTATGCCGTCCGAGACCATGGGATGAACTTGAACCCATGAGCTGTGGCTCACATAGACAGCAGCTTAACAGAGTGCCACCATGCTCTCTGAAAGTCTTCTCAGCTTACCATCGCTTTCTAGTGTTCTTCTGGATGTTATTCTCCAAAACATGCTGCAGAGTGAAAGTAGGAGGAACTCAGCTGGATTTGAACCTCTGGCTCATATGGATGTCGTCTTAACAAGGGTGCCACTGAGCCCTCTGTGATTAAGTTGTTCTTCTTGGTGTCACTTTTCAAATGGGGCCTTGGGATCATGTACAGAGCATTTTAATGTTTTTTTTTGCTGTGCATCAAAGGTGTCTGTTAGTGCTTTTAAGTGGTATCATGGATTTCAATCACATAATATAGAGGAGAAACCATGACAGAACAAAGAAAGCCTGGTAGCTCAATGTGTTAAGTGGCTGTCCACGTGATCCAGACATTGTGGGTTCAAATCCCACCATGGGCTATAGTCCATGGTCTCGGAGTGAATTTCGTCTTTTTTTCAAATCCTCAAAAATGATGAAAAACGGCATGTTATAGTATGCCGTCCGAGACCATGGGATGAACTTGAACCCATGAGCTGTGGCTCACATAGACAGCAGCTTAACAGAGTGCCACCATGCTCTCTGAAAATCTTCTCAGGTTACCATCTCTTTCTAGTGTTCTTCTGGATGTTATTCTCCAAAACATGCTGCAGAGTGAAAGTAGGAGGAACTCAGCTGGATTTGAACTCACAACCTCTGGCTCATAGGGATGTCTTCTTAACAAGGGTGGTACTGAGCCCTCTGTTATTAAGTTGTTCTTCTTGGTGTCACTTTTCAAATGGGGCCTTGGGATCATGTAAGAGCATTTTAATGGTGTTTGCTGTGCATCAAAGGTGTCTTTTAGTGCTTTTAGGTGTTATCATGGATTTTAATCACATAATATAGAGGAGAAACCATGACAGAACAATGAAAGCCTGGTAGCTCAATGTGTTAAGTGGCTGTCCACGTGATCCAGACATTGTGGGTTCAAATCCCACCATGGGCTATAGTCCATGGTCTCGGAGTGATTTTCGCCTTTTTTTCAAATTCTCAAAAATGATGAAAAGACCATGGGCTATAGTCCATGGTCTCGGAGTGAATTTCGTATTTTTTTCAAATCCTCAAAAATGATGAAAAACGGCATGCTATAGTATGCCGTCCGAGAACATGGGCTATAGTCCATGGTCTCGGAGTGATTTTCGTCTTTTTTTCAAATCCTCAAAAATGATGAAAAACGGCATGCTATAGTATGCCGTCCGAGACCATGGGATGAACTTGAACCCATGAGCTGTGGCTCACATAGACAGCAGCTTAACAGAGTGCCACCATGCTCTCTGAAAGTCTTCTCAGCTTACCATCGCTTTCTAGTGTTCTTCTGGATGTTATTCTCCAAAACATGCTGCAGAGTGAAAGTAGGAGGAACTCAGCTGGATTTGAACCTCTGGCTCATATGGATGTCGTCTTAATAAGGGTGCCACTGAGCCCTCTGTGATTAAGTTGTTCTTCTTGGTGTCACTTTTCAAATGGGGCCTTGGGATCATGTACAGAGCATTTTAATGTTTTTTGCTGTGCATCAAAGGTGTCTGTTAGTGCTTTTAAGTGGTATCATGGATTTCAATCACATAATATAGAGGAGAAACCATGACAGAACAAAGAAAGCCTGGTAGCTCAATGTGTTAAGTGGCTGTCCACGTGATCCAGACATTGTGGGTTCAAATCCTACCATGGGCTATAGTCCATGTTCTCGGAGTGAATTTCGTCTTTTTTTCAAATCCTCAAAAATGATGAAAAACGGCATGCTAAAGTATGCCGTCCGAGACCATGGGCTATAGTCCATGGTCTCGGAGTGATTTTCGCCTTTTTTTCAAATTCTCAAAAATGATGAAAAGACCATGGGCTATAGTCCATGGTCTCGGAGTGATTTTCGTCTTTTTTTTCAAATCCTCAAAAATGATGAAAAACGGCATGCTAAAGTATGCCGTCCGAGACCATGGGCTATAGTCCATGGTCTCGGAGTAATTTTCGTCTTTTTTTCAAATCCTCAAAAATGATGAAAAACGGCATGCTATAGTATGCCGTCCGAGACCATGGGATGAACTTGAACCCATGAGCTGTGGTTCACATAGACAGCAGCTTAACAGAGTGCCACCATGCTCTCTGAAAATCTTCTCAGGTTACCATCTCTTTCTAGTGTTCTTCTGGATGTTATTCTCCAAAACATGCTGCAGAGTGAATGTAGGAGGAACTCAGCTGGATTTGAACTCACAACCTCTGGCTCATAGGGATGTCGTCTTAACAAGGGTGCCACTGAGCCCTCTGTTATTAAGTTGTTCTTCTTGGTGTCACTTTTCAAATGGGGCCTTGGGATCATGTAAGAGCATTTTAATGGTGTTTGCTGTGCATCAAAGGCGTCTTTTAGTGCTTTTAGGTGTTATCATGGATTTTAATCACATAATATAGAGGAGAAACCATGACAGAACAATGAAAGCCTGGTAGCTCAATGTGTTAAGTGGCTGTCCACGTGATCCAGACATTGTCGGTTCAAATCCCACCATGGGCTATAGTCCATGGTCTCGGAGTGATTTTCGCCTTTTTTTCAAATTCTCAAAAATGATGAAAAGACCATGGGCTATAGTCCATGGTCTCGGAGTGAATTTCGTCTTTTTTTCAAATCCTCAAAAATGATGAAAAACTGCATGCTAAAGTATGCCGTCCGAGAACATGTCCTATAGTCCATGGTATCGGAGTGATTTTCTTATTTTTTTCAAATCCTCAAAAATGATGAAAAACGGCATGTTATAGTATGCCTTCCGAGACCTTTGGATGAACTTGAACCCATGAGCTGTGGCTCACATAGACAGCAGCTTAATAGAGTGCCACCATGCTCTCTGAGAATCTCCTCAGCTTTCCATTGTTCTTCTGGGTGTTATTCTCCAAAATGTGGTCCACAGTTAAGAGTGGAAGGAATTCAGCTAGACTTGTGAACCCACAACCTGTGGCTCACATAGACAGCAGCTTATCACAGAGTGCCACCATGCTCTCTGAGAATCTCCTCAGCTTTCCATCTCTTTCCAGTGTTCTTCTGGATGTTATTCTCCAAAATATGCTACAGAAAATGCGTCATGCTTTTCCGTAACGCTTTCTCGTCACGCTTTTGGTCTCGGAGTGATTTTCGTCTTTTTTTCAAATCCTAAAAAATGATGAAAAACGGCATGCTATAGTATGCCGTCCAAGACCATGGGCTATAAATGATGAAAAAGAAGGATTTGAAAAAAAGACGAAAATCACCCCGAGACCATGGTCTATAGTCCATGGTCTCGGACAGCATACTGTAGCATGCCGTTTTTCATCCATGGTCTTGGAGTGGCTATAGACCATGGTCTCGGACGGCATACTATAGCATGCCGTTTTTCATCATTTCCGAGACCATGGACTATAGCCCATGGTATCGGAGTGATTTTTGTCCTTTTTTTCAAAAACATTTCTAACATAAAACTTTGGTGTACTCAACATGTCCGGGTTCACAATGGGGCTCTATGGGCTGGATACTAGACTAAATTGCTATTATTGTTCAAACACAACAGAAACCAAGGATTATATATTTCAAGGGTTGAGAGATCACAATAAAAATCCTAATCATTCTTCCTCCACACTGGGATAAAAACAACATCTGAAAGTTTGATCCATTTTTTTTTAGTGGTGCAAACCACTCCAACAACCAGCTTTGTCTGTATGTTCGTGTACCTGTCCACTCAAAAAAGGAGCATGGTTGCTATATGGTTTGTGTGTGACGTCACTGCACCACTCAGTTCACACGGGTGTGATTGTTATTAAATTCTACAGTCTAATTTATATGTTCTTTCACCTGCGCAAATCTGCATTGTTATGCAATGCTCTGTGTTGACGTCAGACCAGAACCAATGCCTTTAAGGTGTTGTAGGGTGAGGGTGGTGTCAGAAGTTGACTTGGCAGCGGCCGGACTTATCCTCACACCTTTACTACGAGACTCTATTATTTATATTTTCACATTACGCTACAATCTGACTGACAGATGTCAGAGGTCAGTGCCTCAACGGATAAGGAGATGGATGTGCTGCAAGCAATTCTACATCAGTACACCACAGCAGCCTCCCTCACCAAGAAGCTTCAGGAACATCAATCAACCCCAAAAGCAAGCATAGATTATCTTACAGAGGACATTCTGGTGGACTTGGAGGAGGAGGAGGATGAAAAGTGCCTCTCTGTAGAGCAGCAGAAGCCTGAAACCATGGAGAAGGAACAGAAGAATGAATGGGACGAATGCTTTTTTATGGAACATGATCAATTGCACTTCAGGAATTACATGGGTGCCAGGGTGCACAGCCGGCCTGAGGAGAGAAAGGAACTGCTTGGAAAAAAGACTTTAGCTGATATCCAGAAAGCCACAAGAGAAGAGATGAAGACTGCAACAGACCAGTTGCCAGCAAAGGATGAGACCATCGTGCTACTCCAAAAGATGTGGGAGAAGAAGGAGGGACAGGTTACCGGCCCTCAAGGGAGAACCTATGAGGACCTTCTGGTCGATCTAGAGGCTCTGGAAAAGATCCTCTCTGCAGAACAGAATCTTAAGGCTGCCAAGGAGCACAGCTGGCATGTGGAGAGAAATGAACTGCTTAGAGAAAAGGAGGCTTTGGCTGGCCAACTGAATGAATGGAAGGAAACATGCAACATCTTAATGGAACGTGATCGGTCGCACTCCAGGAATGAGATGGCTGCCATAGAGAACAGCTGGCACAAGGAGATAAAAACACTGCCTGGAGAAAAGGAGGATTTAGCTGAGAAGTTCATCTTTGCAGAGCAGAAGCATAAAGCCCCAGAGAATTTGAAAACACCAAACCAGTTGCATGCAAGGGATGAAACAATCTTAGCACTCCAGAAGACATTGGAGAAGGATGAAGCTATCACTGGACTTCAAGTTAAACATCGGTCAGCCCCCAAAACAACCATGAATGATCTTACAGAGGACCTGCTGGTGCTTCTGGAGGCTGACGACAATTTAATCGGTGTCGAGCCGAATATTAATCCCATGGAGGAGGAACAGGAGAAAAAATGGAAGGAAACATGCTTTATGAAACACGATCAATTGCACTTCAGGAATGACATGGCTGTCAAGGAGCACAGCTGGCATGAGGCAGAGCTGAAAACGGCAACAAACCAGTTGAAGGTGATGGAGAAAACCATTATCCAACGTCAACACATGATGGGGAAAGAGGAAGAGATCACCAGCCTTCAAGAAAGTCATCATTCAACCCCCAAATCAAACATGCATGCTCTTACACAGGGCCTTTTGGTGCATCTGGAGGCTGTAGAAAAGATCCTCTTTGAAGAACAGAAACTTACAGTCACAGAAGAAGAGCTGAAAACGGCAACAAATAAGTTGCAGATGAGGAACGACACCATCATAGAACTTCAAAAGATGATGGGGAAGGAAGAAGAGATAGCTAGCCTTCAAGAAAGTCATCAGTCAACCCCCAAAGCAACCATGCATGAACTTACATGGGGCCTTTTGGTGGATCTGGAGGCTGTGGAAAAGATCCTCTTTGAAGAACTGAAGCTTAAAGCCTCAGACGAAGAGCTGCATATTGCAAAAAAACAGTTGCAGGCGAGGGATGAGACCATCCTGCAACTCAGAAAGACACTGGAGAGGAAAAAGGACGAGATCGCCGGCCTTCAACAGAGACTCTGCATTCAGACGGAGGAGTACAACAGGAGTCTGAATGAGAAAGAGAGAACCTGGAGTGAGCAATGTGAACAAATGGAAGACCTGTGGAAAACATGGGAACAGATGAGGAAAAAAGAACACACGTCACTAAGAAAACTGATCCCCAGTGATAGCGCTGTTGTTGACCTGATGGACTGTTCCCTAGGCCTTCCACACCAGGAGACCACAGCTGCTTCCATCACCGAGTTTCAGGAATATCAGTCGGCCTCCATCACAGCGCTAAAGGAACATCAGTCAGCCCCAAAAGCAACCATGAATTCTGTTACAGAGGATATCCTGGTGTTTGTGGAGGATGAGGACATGTTCCCCTCTGCAGAGCAGAAGCCTAACACCATGGAGCAACAGAATAATAAATGGAAGGAAATATGCTCTATGGAACGTGATAAATTACTCTCTGCAGAACAGAAGTTTAAAGCCATAGAAGAAGAGCTGAGAACTGTAGCAAACCAGTTGCAGGAGAGAGATGACACCATCCTACAACTCAAGAAGACTTTGGAGAAGAAGGAAGGAGAGATCACCCACCTTCAAAGGGTATTCCGGATTCAAGCGGCGGAGTACCACAGGAGTCTGAACGACAAAGAGAAAGCCTGGAATGAGCAGAGTGAACAAATGTGGAAAACATGGGAACAAATGAAGCAAGAAGAACTCATGTCACTAAGAAGCCTGATGACCTTGATCAGTGACACAGCTACTGTTGACTTGAAGGGTCAGCGAGAGAGCGGGGTAGAACTAAGTAGAAATGAAGCTGTCGCTGTTCCTGCGAGAGTCAACACCTTCGCCCCCTTCAGTTTAGAATGAAAGTGCTACAATGGAGGATGCATAGCTGTCCAGGGTGCAATTTCTTGTGCACATCCGTGTCTGTCACTATAGGCTAACAGAATCCTACACATTTTTGT
This sequence comes from Electrona antarctica, assembly GCF_951216825.1. Taxonomy (NCBI): domain Eukaryota; kingdom Metazoa; phylum Chordata; class Actinopteri; order Myctophiformes; family Myctophidae; genus Electrona; species Electrona antarctica. The sequence continues at coordinate 41,638,939 of NC_136792.1, read as the reverse complement.
TCACATATGTTCTATACTTTTAGAAAGTTTTTTTTAAATCTAGTTCATAATGAGAGTCAATGGGACTGGGATTGTCCAAATTTGGGCACAAACGATGTTATCAGCTAGATTATTTCAGGAACTGGACACATGAAGTCTGAGATCCACTTGAAGCCATGTCATTATTGGACAAAGCTTTGTTTTGAAATATCTGAACTTCTAATGAGTGAATGGTGGTAAAATCAGTCTTAAACCGTACCCTAATATGAGGTATTACGCAATATGTCTTTATTCCGTTATGTTAAACTGGTAGTTTCTGTTAGGGAAATAACAAAGCTCTGTCCTGATCTGGCTCATCATCTGGCATTATATAAACCAGTGCTTCCCAATCTTTTTCATGTCAAGGACCCCCAAATTGACACTAATTAGCCCACGGACCCCCATTTGAAAAGACATGCCAGGGACCCCCCTAAGAGAAGATTTTTACGTCTCTAGCAGTGATTCTCAACCCGTTTAATTTCAAGGACCCCCAGTTTGACATGCATTAGTCTACTGACCCCCATTTAATGGTATTTCTATCTCTGGGACCCCCAATTCATATTGTAAAATCCATGTTATTTTAACTCTGAGAGTGTACAAATGGAACCCAAAAAAAAGGTTCCATTTGTATACTCTCTGAGTTACAGACCCATTGTCCATTTGGTTCCATTTGTATACTCTCTGAGTTACAGACCCATTGTCCATTTGGTTCCATTTGTATACTCTCTGAGTTACAGACCCATTGTCCATTTGGTTCCATTTGTATACTCTCTGAGTTACAGACCCATTGTCCATTTGGTTCCATTTGTATACTCTCTGAGTTACAGACCCATTGTCCATTTGGTTCCATTTGTATACTCTCTGAGTTACAGACCCATTGTCCATTTGGTTCCATTTGTATACTCTCTGAGTTACAGACCCATTGTCCATTTGGTTCCATTTGTATACTCTCTGAGTTACAGACCCATTGTCCATTTGGTTCCATTTGTATACTCTCTGAGTTACAGACCCATTGTCCATTTGGTTCCATTTGTATACTCTCTGAGTTACAGACCCATTGTCCATTTGGTTCCATTTGTATACTCTCTGAGTTACAGACCCATTGTCCATTTGGTTCCATTTGTATACTCTCTGAGTTACAGACCCATTGTCCATTTGGTTCCATTTGTATACTCTCTGAGTTACAGACCCATTGTCCATTTGGTTCCATTTGTATACTCTCTGAGTTACAGACCCATTGTCCATTTGGTTCCATTTGTATACTCTCTGAGTTACAGACCCATTGTCCATTTGGTTCCATTTGTATACTCTCTGAGTTACAGACCCATTGTCCATTTGGTTCCATTTGTATACTCTCTGAGTTACAGACCCATTGTCCATTTGGTTCCATTTGTATACTCTCTGAGTTACAGACCCATTGTCCATTTGGTTCCATTTGTATGCTCTCTGAGTTACAGACCCATTGTCCATTTGGTTCAATTTGTATACTCTCTGAGTTACAGACCCATTGTCCATTTGGTTCCATTTGTATACTCTCTGAGTTACAGACCCATTGTCCATTTGGTTCCATTTGTATACTCTCTGAGTTACAGACCCATTGTCCATTTGGTTCCATTTGTATACTCTCTGAGTTACAGACCCATTGTCCATTTGGTTCCATTTGTATACTCTCTGAGTTACAGACCCATTTGGTTCCATTTGTATACTCTCTGAGTTACAGACCCATTTGGTTCCATTTGTATACTCTCTGAGTTACAGACCCATTTGGTTCCATTTGTATACTCTCTGAGTTACAGACCCATTTGGTTCCATTTGTATACTCTCTGAGTTACAGACCCATTTGGTTCCAAACTATCATTTAGCTGGTCCCCACTTTGGGAACCACTGATATAAATGATACCTGTGTGTATAAGATCTAAAGCTAATAGCATATTTAATTCCAGTGTAAAAACAAAATCGACTACTGTATGTGGAAGGGTCATATTATTATACAAAAAAACCTGACATACTGTAGTATGTCGTTTTTCATGGTTTAAAAAAAAAATCACACCCGTGTGAAGTGAGGGGCGCTCTTGTTGTCGTACATCATCCAATAAAAAATGTATGTACTTCTTCATGAATTAATTTGTCAACTTATGTTATTATCTTTTAACCATGATACAATGTTTTTAAAAAACTCATCTTCTCACCATGATCATGTAAGATGACAACTGAATTTATGTGATATATATGGTGTGTGTGTGTGTGTGTGTGTAAATATATATATATATATATATATATATATATATACATAAATTCATGTGTGTGTGTGTGTATACAGTATATATAAGCCCCGAGCTGAATTGAAACAGTTGCACTGTGTTTAGAAAAGCCGATTTGCTCCTCCACACATGACGTAAATGCTCCTTTCATTGTCAAAGCTGTATATAGGAGGTGCTTTTCAACAACATACTATAGTAATACTGTCTATTACAACTGTAGACCCGTTATTGACCTTATACCAACCTTGAAACGTACCTTATTTACGTCACCATCAACAGCCATTAAGGGACCACCATTCCTACCCCGACATCCATACATAGGCTACATACATACATACATACATACATACATACATACATACATACATACATACATACATACATACATACATACATACATACATACATACATACCCAGCTGATCACCAAACGCACCTTAGTTACGTCATCAAGAATGGTGGCCCCTTATAGGACGGTCTACAACACCGACATACATACCCAGCCGATCGCAGTACTTGCACGCTCTGCTTGCGCAAGTAATACTCTGTGGAAATTCAAACCGGAACTTCCTTCCTCCTGGAAGAAGGTTGAGGGAAAAGATCTATGTTAAATGTATTATAAGATGGAGAGAGATCATAGTATCCTCTTTGGAATGAAATCTGATGACCTGAACATGTTAGAATTACATCCAAGTCTGAAGACTTTTTGTAAGCTGCCTGTTTTTCAGTATGGCCTGCAGCAGCCGAGACTCCCACTCCCACACAACATCAGGTGGGCACTAGCAGCCATGACAATGAACAGCAACAGAGACAAAGAAGCATACAGTTGGGTGCCACCGATATTGTCCCTTATCATTTGACCCATTTAGGCCTGACCTCAAAATTTAAAAAAATCCTTCTAAATCCTCCAGTTTTCTGAAATAAATATTTTCACGATTTTTCAAAAATAGCAGACCTACAAGCTCGTAGCGCGCCACTCGGTGGCGCGCTATGAGCTTGTAGATCTGCTATTTTTCAATAGCTAAATTATAACAATGTTTAAAACACCAAAAGGGGTTCCCGCCCAAAATGGGTTAACTGTCCTTTTGCGCAGATCACGCAAACCTCAGCAAAAAGAAAAGGACAATATCGATGGCCTCCAACTGTAGCCCACTAAAATACAATGACTCTCTGGGCTCACCACTATAAACAAATTAAGACCACTAAAAGAAATAATGAAAAGAACAAAACAAGATGAGAACTGATAGCATCCATGGCTACATGTGGACCTCATGTGGCCTTCAGCCTGTCTTGCACCTTGTATGCTTGCCTTGATAGAATACCATGCTGCTAAAGTCTACTACACTGTCTACTCAACACATTATAAGTCTTTAGTGTTCTCCCCGGCCAGTGAACTGTGGTTTACTGACTGTTTTATTCTTGTATATAAATTAAACAACTTTATTTGAGATGTGTCACGGATGGGTGCATGCATAACCTCAACACGTCACGTAACTTGAGAACCATTCGCCCCACCGACTTCAATTTCGACACACGCAATCCACACCGTCTGAAACGCCACCATATATGGCCGCCAGTCCGTCACCACTCACGCCTCGAGTCGTGACACACTCCATATATGGCTGTCTCCATATATGAAGATCACAACACTGACCTCATCAAACCCTGAATAGCCATACATGGAGAAGACTGGATCATCACCTAGATCTGCATATACTGTATGGAGCCGGCCAGCAACTCTACATCTGACCTCAAACCCGTAGATCTCCATATACTGTACAAAAAAAGACCTCAACAGCGCTAAGAAACTTCTGATTAATATGTGTTATCTGTGTTATTTTAACTGCACTAACTGAAGGCTAACAAAAAAAGATCACTTCAAAATTACCAGGAGACTTTGAACTTTTCAAGGCTCGAATAAAAAATAAAAACTCAAAAGCACCAGGAGACATCTGCTGAATGCCCAAAGGTGCCTTGGCTCAATGGTGTGGTGCGCTTGATCGTTTGCCTCTGCTGCAGACAGTTGGCAGGTTCAAGTCCCATGTCATCAAGGTGCTGGAGACCATCGGGAGGGGTGCACTCTCCCCCTGTTTCCTGAGAAGTAACGATTGGGGCTTATGTCTGAGAAGTAACGGTTGGGGCTTATGTCTGAAAGAACTCTGTCCAGCTAAACTTTTACCATGAAAATGTCCAATTTATCATACTCTTACCACCTCTCAGTGTGCCCTTTTCCAACTGGCCTGGAAGCCAGACATAAAAGAGGGACTTTCCCACCAAGTTTTGGGGCACCAATCAGGGCCCAGTATGCAAATACACAGACTATTCTGTCAGATGATGAGCCAAAACCATTAACTATTTAGTATGTAGTTTTTTCATTTGTTTTCAAAATTTTAAAAAAAAATATGAAAATGATATAAAAATTACACACTATAGTAATTTTTGTTATCGTTGAAAATCAAGAAAAATGACATACTATGACAGTATGCCATTGCCGACGATTATAATCAGGGCCCAGTATGCAAATACACATACACTATTCTGTCGGATGATGGGCCAAAATGCATTGCTATTTTTTTGAGTGGTGTAAACCACTCCTACAACTGGCTTTTGTGTGCAGAAAAAAATGAGCATGGTTGCTATGTTCAAAATAATTTCTGACGTAATTAAATCACACCCGGGTGAACTGGATGACCGTAGCAACCATGCTCATTTTTTCTGCACAAAAAAGGCCAGTTGTGAAATCACATCCGGGTGTGATTTCATTACGTCAGATCAGAGCTGATCAGGCTATATAATACCTTACCTTATATAATAATAATGATTTCATTACGTCAGACATTACGTCAGACCACAGCTGATCATGCTATATAAAACCTTACACCACTCAGTTCTGTTAAGGAAATTATGAGGTCCCATTATTGGCAATCAGCAGAGGGAGGTGAAGGCATGACACAGCATCAAGGAGTCCGGCATATTGTCAATCATCGTTCTTTATTCGTTCCGATCATCTCAGTACAGCAGAATGGTAGCATGGTTGCTCATCGTAGTACAGTCAAAAGTGAGTCTCACCCCGTTCCTCCCCAAGTTGTTCCTTTCCCTCCCCTTTATTTCCCAACCACACACCCCCAAATTGACAGTCAGTGACAGGTGTTTTATTCAAATACAACAGGACATGGATAGATAATAACAGGTGGTCTCACTACATCTCCGTTTATGGTCGGAGTTAAGCAAGCAGGAAACAACATGCTATTCTCATCCAAGCTAAGATGAGAGAGCACACCACTAGCAACACCTTTGTTGACAATGGTCTTCGTGAGCATGGGAACTCCAGCTGTCAGATTTGACAGCTGTATTGGTAGTCTCCTTTTTGCTCTGACAGGAATAGTTATCCCAATGTATATTTGCTGACATGGTGTTTTACAGTAGGATGGAAAGATGAGATCTATTTGGCAATAGTAACACCTTCTGCCTGGCTTGGAAACTAATTCAGCTGTCAGGTGACAGCTGTCGGTCAGTCCGAATGCGTATTTGTGATAGTCCATCCTATTTGACTGAATGGAAGACAAGGTACTACTTATATATTTAATAGTTATAATTGACATTCTAAAATTATTATCTATTTTCACTTTAAGACTTTTAAAAATTGCACTTCTAAGAACTTTAAAAATTACACTTCTAAGAACTTTAAAAATTACTGGACACATCTAGAATCAAGAAAAAAAAAAAACACATCTATAGTTAAATTAGGAGATAGTGAACACATCTAGTTAAATTTAGGAAGATACGCACATCTAGAAAGATCTTGTAGATCTGCTAATTTTAGGAAAGGTAGTTATTTCTTGCTCCGTTCCCAATACTATTTGTTGGTAAAGTGTAATTCCACACTACACGTACCTATAATAGTTTAGTTAAGAACAAAATTTTACTGAAATGATTAAACTTACAATTAAGGTAGGATTTACATTCAAATGGAAAGACTTAAAATGGATTCTATTAGGATAGAATTTAAACACTCAACAATTAAAATAATTGAATATGGCCACTGTTAGTCCCCCTCTCAGGCTGTTTTCACACCCGAAAATAAATAAATAAATAAACTGACCGTGACCAAATCCTGTAGTTTAGGCTCTCTGCTACTTTTAACTCAGTCACCCACAAACACACAAATACCTTTCCTCCCCCCCCCATTCTGCCAGCTGGACAGAGAAAGAGAGAGAAAGGAAGGCTGTAAATCAGACATTTGTTTTTTCCAATATCGAATTAATTCAAATTAAACTGTTGCTAATGTGAACAAGGTGAGGTCTAAATATTATCTCCATTCGTTCAACATTTTCTGTATTATATTACTTAAGTTAGCGTTAAATAAATATTGACGAGGGACTGTCACCAGCTCGGAGTATTTACCATACACTTTCAAATATTGACGAGGGACTGTCACCAGCTCGGAGTATTTAAGAGAAAGGAACTATTTAACTTTCGTAAGCTCACTAGATTCGATTTTTTGCAGATCTCACCCGAAAATAAATCCTTTCTCTCTGTTTTCTATACTAAAGGCCTAGTGCTACCTAGTAAATACCAGAATAATTGACAGGAGATAAAATAATATTAGACGTTTAACCTTGTTAAACCATCATAAATGATTGATTTCACACTATTGATTTTAACACCTTGAAACACTCACTTTTGAATAATTACTTAGATCCATATTAATTTATTTGCAAAACTATAAATGTATTCCTTTTAACTAACCCACACATAGGCTGTACCAATGACCCCTCCCCCTCTTGCCATTTTGGGGACGGGGTGTTAAATGAGGAGTTCCTTTAGTACAGTATATGTGCGTGGAAATGAATTCCAATATCTTATCATCCTATTTTAGGATTTTCTAACATTGTTGTTCTTGCCTACACTTTTACAAATTTTAGATTGGAGTCTAGTTAGATTAAAATTTAGATTAGATTTTTAGTAGTTTATCAAAACTTTTGTAGTTCACTACTTGCACATGTAAGACTAAATAGATTAAATCACATAGGGTAAATTACAAACTAAAGATCTAGTTATTTTCAATTGTATTTACCCTTTCGTAGTTTGTTTTCTTTAGCCAAAATTGATTTGCTGGCCCGTCGTTGCTGTGCGGCGTAATACAGCAGCATGGTTCAGTGGACACCAACGTTTCATATGACCTGTCTGGCCGCAGTAATAGCACAAGTCCTCTCCCATGTGGCGTGCGTGGTTTAGTTGCCGTCTTCTTCTGTCCTTCCTTTCCTGGAGTACAGCCTCAACCCTGGCTCGGGTATGTACTTGTCCTCTCACTGGTCGGCTGTGGTATGGTCCTGGGTTGCCAGGCTGGTTACGCCAGGCTTCCCACGGCGGTGGGTGTTGTCTTGGTCTTGGGGTAGGCTCGCTGATGTGGTCTAGCTGGAAGCCGCTCAGTTGATTGGTTATTTCTTTTCCTCTGTGTTTGGTCATTTGAAAGTCTGGTTCTGGCTGGTCTCTGTTGTGGTTGCGGTCGGCATAATAGTTGTTGTTTGGTAGGGACACGTGGAGTTGTGTGTCTCTTCTTTGGTCGTTGTAGTAGCTATCATCTTCATCGTTGACAGGAATGGTGTTGGCTGCGCTGGCTTCATCGTTGTAGTTGGTTGTTTCGGCGTAGTTGGCTTGGTCCGGGTGGTTGGTTGTGTTGGCGTGTAGTAGTAACACCGCAGTTTGAAGTTCTTGTTCCAGGAGTGTCACACGTGACTCTGCCTGGTCCATTAGCTTTTTCTGGTCCTCTAGTTGGAGTCGAAGTATCGCCTCCCTTTGCTGTGCGTCGCTCATTTCTTGTCGAAGTCTCTTTCGGCTCTGCTTTGCCCCCATCTTTAAAATTGTCGGTTTTTTTGTACCAAGTACTCATCTATGGTGAAGACAAGATATCGGCCCTGCGTCACTGCGTCATTTGTTAGTGACCCGTCTGGCCAACGCTGATGCCATTTGTCTGAAATACCCTGCTCACATAGCGTCATTTGTTAAGGAAATTATGAGGTCCCATCATTGGCAATCAGCAGAGGGAGGTGAAGGCATGACACAGCATCAAGGAGTCCGGCATATTGTCAATCATCGTTCTTTATTCGTTCCGATCATCTCAGTACAGCAGAATGGTAGCATGGTTGCTCATCGTAGTACAGTCAAAAGTGAGTCTCACCCCGTTCCTCCCCAAGTTGTTCCTTTCCCTCCCCTTTATTTCCCAACCACACACCCCCAAATTGACAGTCAGTGACAGGTGTTTTATTCAAATACAACAGGACATGGATAGATAATAACAGGTGATCTCACTACATCTCCGTTTATGGTCGGAGTTAAGCAAGCAGGAAACAACATGCTATTCTCATCCAAGCTAAGATGAGAGAGCACACCACTAGCAACACCTTTGTTGACAATGGTCTTCGTGAGCATGGGAACTCCAGCTGTCAGATTTGACAGCTGTATTGGTAGTCTCCTTTTTGCTCTGACAGGAATAGTTATCCCAATGTATATTTGCTGACATGGTGTTTTACAGTAGGATGGAAAGATGAGATCTATTTGGCAATAGTAACACCTTCTGCCTGGCTTGGAAACTAATTCAGCTGTCAGGTGACAGCTGTCGGTCAGTCCGAATGCGTATTTGTGATAGTCCATCCTATTTGACTGAATGGAAGACAAGGTACTACTTATATATTTAATAGTTATAATTGACATTCTAAAATTGCCACTACAGTTCACACGGGTGTGATTTTTTTTTAAACGTTTGACCTAATTCTTATCTGTAAAATGTTAGGTGAACAGGGTTCTTTCAGACATAAGCCCCAACTGTTACTTCTCAAGAAACAGGGGGAGAGAGCACCCCTCCCGATGGTCCTCCAGCACCTTGATGACATGGGACTTGAACCTGCCAACTGTCTGTAGCAGAGGCAATCGATCAAGCGCACCACACCATTGAACCAAGGCACCTTTGGGCACTCAGCAGATTTCTCCTGGTGCTTTTGAGTTTTTTTTTTTTCTTCTTTTTTTCAAGCCTTGAAAAGTTCAAAGTACTACAGCATTGAGCTATATATATGAGCAATGGGACTTGAACACGGAATGTCTGTACAGAGAGTCTGATCATTAGACCACTGCACCATCAGTCAGACACACTCAGACAAAATCTCCTGGTAATTTTGTGTGTTAGCCTTCAGTTAGTAAAGTTGAAACACTCCAGCATTAAACTATAGGAGGAGAACAGGGATTTGTACATGTAGAGCTGTATTAACTGAAGGCTCAAATTGTAGCAGTGGCTCACAGCCTCAGCCTGATGACGTCAAAAGTCTCATATCTCCCCTGAGCCATAGGCAATTGCGTTGGCTTATTGGTCAAGATGTTGGCCTTCCGTGCGGGGGACCCGGGTTCGATTCCCAGGTGTTACACCAGCATACAAAACAACTCTTGTGTGATTCTGTGGTCAAATCCCAATTCAAGGCTTCATTCTTTCAACTTTACTAACTCAAGGCTAACATACAAAAGATCGCTTCTAAAGTACAAAGAGGCAGTTGTTACTGAGTGATGGTATAGTAGGGGCTGATGATCAGACAGACTCTCAGCACAGAGAGTTCATGTTCAAATCCCAGTCTCCCTAACGTTTAATGCTAGAGTTATTCAGCTTTATTAACTGACGGCTATTTTAGCAGTGGCTCACAGCCTCAGCCTGACGACCTCAAAACTCTAATGTCTCCCCCGAGTCATAGGCAATTGCCATTGACTTGTCTTAGTGGTTAAGATGTTGGCTTTCCATGTGGGAGACCAGGGTTCAATTCCCGGCTGTTACACGCACATACTGTATGGAGCTGACCTGTTCTGACATTCCATATGTTGATCCGTCCTTCCTCTTCGATGTGAACTGATACCTGTCCATTCAAACTCTAGAAGGGCCCGCCCCAAAGTTATTAGTGCAACAGGCCCGAAAATGAATGCCCGGCCCTAACTGGGCTGGGCAGAGGTTCCGCCTGGCCTTACTAATTAATTAGCACACATTTTACGTCCTACCCGGCCCGAAAACGTCAATTAAAAAAAATCACACCCGTGTGAAGTGAGGGGCGCTCTTATCATCGTACATCATCATGGCGTAAAACAGACACTATGCCCATTTGCTCAGACACTATGACGTACAATTCTGCATTCATTACCAATGGGAATGTAATGTTTGTGTATAGGACATACATACACTAAAAGCTGGATATAGGAGGGGCCCCAAAAAAAGGTCCATATATGGGCATTCCCAGACCTGTTGTTTCAGGACGAGGTCGCTTCTCGCCCTCAGGGCGTCTTACTGGTAGTATAGTATATAGTATGGTCTTATTACTATTTCAGTTGCATTTAAAAAAGTCACTTTTGTACACGTATTGCCTATACTGTATGTTGGTTTGTTTGCTCTTTGTGTACTCTTACTGAGTGTTAAAACTATGTTTCCAAATCATCAGGGGACCCCCACACTGTGTTTGTGTTAGCACAACAATATCAAATAAGGCTTTTGGGGTTTATTTGTTACAAGCAGTGATGTTTCTCTCTAAAACATTAATAGTTACATATTATCAACATGAAACCAGTTTAATTCTTTTATTCTGTGACTACACTGATAGTCCAAATAAAGCAAAGATTTCAGGGCATTTAATAGGACAACAGATCTGACAGAATAATGTTTCCTTAAGCTCTGCAGTTGTTGTAGAACAGCTCCCCTACTGGCTGGTTGGTGAACTGCTGGAAGAACTCCCCCAGTTCGCCCAGAGAGATCTTCTCCACCAAGTTCTGCTCTGTGTTCCTGGCCGTGGCAGCGCCACTCTTTACAGGCCGCCCGTTGTTGTCCACACAGCAGTAGGCTTTCCACAGGTAATCAGGGATGTTGACTCGCTTTACGTTGTTCTTGACGATCCAGTTGTCCTCGGACGGAATGGCCCCCACCAGAACATATGCCTCGGAGCACTGGGCCCGGAACAGCCCGGTGAGCTGTTCCTCATGGATCCTCCATGCATCCTGGTTCATCTTGCGGTTCTGGGGAACTACGTTGGTCAGGGTGAAGGTGGCATTACGGCTAGGGACTGGAGAGAGAGAGAGAGAGAGAGAGAGAGAGAGAGAGAGAGAGAGAGAGAGGCAGAATGAAAGATAAAGGTAATTTGCTGGCCTCTGGACAGCAAATGTGCCCTTTTGAACGTTCTTTTTTTGAACAGCTTGTTAATTTTATTTTGTTTTGTACAGTGTATACAGTATGATGGCCCGTGGTGACATTGATCAATTCTGGATTAAATGCTTGTGATATATTATTATATCAATACATTTCACACACTATTAAGGCAGCCGGCGGTTCCACGCTCTGCACAAGGTGCCCTTTTTTCACTTCTGCACCTGCCCCTCAAAATGTCTGTGCACGCCACTGTATTAGGTTAGATCAGATCACTTTTAATTGATCCCAGGAGTGAAATCCCTGCAGTGCCAAAGAAACTATAGGTAATGTACTAAAGGTGCATTGAAAAATGCAAGCTTCCAAGAAAGAAGGACTTGGTTATTACAAGTGACACTGAGAGGACATCTGACATGCGAAACAGGGCATGAGCCCCCAGGATTCACCCCCAGGTTCACCCTTCTTCTTTATCAGTTTTTAAAGACATGTACAAATGTCTGAGATGAAACTATAAAGATCCATATAGGATATGGGTCTGATTAATGAATTTGTTTGGATTCAAATGGCTCAAGATGGCTTTATGGAATCCATCAGGTGGATGTGGGTGAGAGTGTAAGGAAGGGAGTGATTGAAAGAGAGAGATACATTTTTCTAAATTGAACTACCGGCATGGTGTCCATTGGGATTGAGGTGTCCGCGATCGAAGCCAGAGTGTGTGTAGTCCTCATTGAGAGCCTGTCTCTCTCCTAGGAAGACCCCAGGGTTGTCTTTTCCCAGCCAGTAGCCATCCTTCATTTCTGCTTGCCAGGATGGGTTCACCAGCTAGAGGGATGAAGAACAGAGATAACATATTAAACACACATCACACTCTAGCTCCTTTTCCACCAGGGTTGAACCGGTTCCGTTCCCAAAATTGGAGCGTTAATTATGAATTGAGTGGGCAAAACCACTTAAAGATGGAGTGCCGTGATTTATTTCCACCCTATAACATGATAATCAGGTATTATTATTATATAAGGAAGAAGATTTGTTAAAATGTCGTTTTTATGTGGACACATCCACCAGTATGCCTGGTTTGCCTGGTGGGTGGTGATGGGTGGTGATCCACCTGAACTGAAGTTGAGGTTAAGGGAGGAGATGATATTGTGATGTCATTACATCACTGTTTTTTTCATTGGCACATTTGACTGTCAAGGTTTCAGCCTCCAGGAAGAAACCAAATACACAGGGAAGTGTGCCCGTTCAGGTGGCCAAGTCATACAACATGACATATGCAGAAGTGCCGTTCGCGCCCGTGCTTTGTCGCCGTGATAAGTCACTGTCTTGACCTCTGCGTCTTCAACCCAGCGTTGTGGAGTCTGCGACTACTGGCCAATCCCAGTATGGCTTTCCTACACCCAGCTTTTGCAGTTCTCTCGCTCGCACAACAACACGGAACAACACGGTCAGTGCCAGTGGCCAAAGACACATCGCTGTCTACCTTCGTTGAAAATGTACGGTTTGTGTGTGTGTCTCTCACTCAGACACGATATTCACGTTGAAACAATAACAACACGGACTGCTTAGCCTTAGACGGCGTGCAAGATTCTAGTATCATAATACTGTACATGCATGAGTCACACACACACACACACACACACACACACACACACACACACACACACACACACACACACACACACACACACACACACACACACACACACACACACACACACACACACACACACACACACACACACACACACACACACACACACACACACACACACACACACACACGAAGTACTGACTATATATTGTACCAACCTGAGGCTCCACAAACCATCGTTTCTCCCTGCCGCCTCCATCGCTGGGCTGGAAGCGGTATGCAGAGTAGACAGCGATGCGGTGCTTGGTGTCATACAGGGTAGCAAAGTGATACCTGGTGGTTGACAGAGAGGCATGCTGGGAGTGGTCAAGTAGTTAAGGAAAACAGTGGAAGCGTTGCAACTGCACAGTGCAAAATACTGAAGCCTGGAAGAACTCTGAATGTAATGAGCCAATGACCCAAATTGAACTCAGAGGTTCAGACTGAGCACTACAACTATAATGATAACTATCTATATTGTTCACCATTGTATTTATAGTTGTGGTTTGAACTCTGTCATCCACTTGACTTAACAGTAATAGAAAAACATTTTAAACTATATTTGTATAGTTATGGTTGTCCCGATCCAATCAGGTGATCGGAAATCAGGGCAGATCACGTCATTTTCAAATGATTGGAATCGGATCTGGAGCAAAAGACGTGATCGGGACGTAGTTCTAGTTGCTAGTTAGTGTGAACGGCCCTTTAAAGCTGCACTCTCTGAAACGTTCTGGTCCTACCTAAGATTCGAACCCAGGTCCTGTTTTTTCTTTCTTTCTTTTTGAACCACTGAGCGAACAGAACACACTTTTGTAAACTCAAGGGATAAATTGTATTTTGACCAACAGGCAGTATAGCCCATAACATTTATCAACCAGTAGTGGTCAGACACTATAGATATATTCAAAATAAAATGTATTCTCTAATTAATTAAGTTACATAGCTTTAACACAGACTGTGTCTAACTGTTGGCTACAGCAGCAGCAGTTCACCAGCATGTATAAAGGGAGATACTGTATTAATCACCTGTTGGTGAATCTCTGGCAGATGTGGGCAGCATCAGATGCAGCATCCCCCCACTCTGGTACCTTACCTTTGTAGAAGAACTCCATACACTCTGGCACATCCTACATGAATAGACGGTTGACTGAATTATATGGGTACATCTTGGCACACACATCCACAGCCGTGTCATACAAAATATTAGTATATTATGTCAAATGTGATACTGTACCATTCTGGGCTATTAGAGCTGAAGAAGATTGCCCTTTAGTTATTGTTTTTGTTTTTATTGTGCTATATTACGTTTTGTTACAGTGTGGTAGCAAAAGTGTTTAATTAATGGATTCTTTTGATGTCATCGGTTACGTTCATTAGCCGATATTACAAGTGTGCACATTTGGGGTAACCACGGCTGATATGGGTAAATCAGGGAGCACCCTCCTCTTTTCTATAGGCCTTGGAGTTTGAGTTGGTCGGTAAGCGTATGCATTTTGCGAACCGTTTGCCACATTGAAATAGCATTCCTTTTAAAAGCATATGGCTCTTATTTTTGAGGCATTTGGCAAAATAGAAGGGTCGATCGGAAAGGTTACTCAAAAATGGTAACATATTACCTATCACTATAGTTACTTAAAAATATGTATTATTGCATTACATATTACTAACCTGACTAAAGTAACTAGTTACACTACCCAGTTTGTTCCAGATGGTTTAAGGCTCGCCCTTCTGCATCCGATAATTCAGACGTACAGACAAGTGAGCATTGTTTCCGTATCCACTCTATAGTCTATAGATCCAGATGGATCAGCAGCAGCCTGCAAAGACAGTCCATCCCAATCCAGTCTATACCATTCATTAACACTCGAGCCCACAGTACCACCAAGTCTCGTGAAAATAGTAACAAGTTACTTTTGGAAAATAGTAACATATTAGTACTAAATTACTCAAAATGTAAAGTAATTAGTTATAATAGCGTACTAGTTACTAGAAAAAAGTAACAATATTGCTTTAAATATAATAAGTTACTTTCCAACACTGATTATGCTATCCAGCCTTCGTCAGAGTGATAGCCGAAACGCATGTTCTTGTGTACGGCATATGGAATAATAAAGTAAACTGACTTGTCTTATGTCACCCTGCGTGATCATTCACTTTGGCCAAATGTGTTTGTTTTATATGATGTCATATTTATTTATATTTATTCAAGTTATATGATATAACATAAAATGACATAACATTAGATTTTTGCATTGGCTATTAAAAATAGCAGATGTCCAAGTTCACAGCGCGTATATATAGCCATTCACATCAACATAGAGTCATAGACTATAGTCTCTGGGTAACTTTGCATGCAGGACTAACCCTGATAAGTCACTGGAGCACACAGATAAAGCTGCTTGTTGTCCAAACAAGTACTTTATTTTTTTTTACAATGAATTTGAACCTTCTTTAAAATTGAAATATGCATACGTGTGCGTGTACTCCAGTGTCTTCCTCTTTATGTGAAACTACCCATATATTAATATCGTCTGATATTAATATTGAATATATTTCCTCAAATAAAAGCATTTGAAGGTATTGACAGCAGACACTCACCTGGAAGCGGGTCACAACATCTGCTTGCACCAGAGAGAGGAGGGAGAGGAGAGTGAAGAGGAGTGGTGAGGCCGGCATCCTTGTTGAACACTTCTATAGCTTGAATTGTTCTGTATGTGGTCAATAGAAGAGAAGGGAATAGAATGATGCAGGTAATATACAACCAGTAGGTATTTAACCAGCAGGCACATGCAGTCTGCCACAACTGTGTGTGTGTGTGTGTGTGTGTGTGTGTGTGTGTGTGTGTGTGTGTGTGTGTGTGTGTGTGTGTGTATATGTGTATGCGTGTGTGTGCACGCGCGTCTATACGCACCTTATACCATCTCAGCGTAGGCCTGGAGCAGACGTACCCTGCCTTATATACGCCTCCTCTCTTCAACTTTGACCTTCTTCTGTGCTCCCCTCATATCTCTATGCATCACACGTGATGTTTGTGCGGCGAGGAAGGTTTGCACTGCTGAGGGACAGCCTGTGTGTGCGTGTGTCTGCGCGTGCGTGCGTGCATGCGTTCGAGAGAGACGACTACAGAAGTGACATGAATAGTTACATGAACATTTGATGAGATTTAGCCTCTCAGACCCAAAACTTGTTGTTGATAAGATTGTCCATTTGGTTTCATTTTACGTTCTCGAGAGTTAAAGATTTATATAGGGTCCGTTTGGTTACCTACTCTATATAGCTGGGAGTGGGGACCACCTGGAAACCCTTCAAGGACCACTGCTTGAGAACAACTAGTCCACAGTATACTGTATGTCATACAGGTCAAGGTCATTATAACTATGAGAATAATCTATGTGAACTATACAGTAAGCTTCTTCTAATACATAGATTCAGCACTAGTAGGCCTATGTTATTGCACTGCTATACCAATGGAATTAAATTAATTCAATTGTGTGTGTGTGTGTGTGTGTGTGTGTGTGTGTGTGTGTGTGTGTGTGTGTGTGTGTGTGTGTGTGTGTGTGTGTGTGTGTGTGTGTGTGTTCGTGTGCGTGCTTTCTTGCCTGCCAGCAACAGAAATCCTATAACCCAACCTGAAAATGTTCCCAATACTGAAAGTCTAACATTTATTTATAACTATCTATTTTGTGAGGACCAGGAAAATTACTAATCACTACCTATTTTTGTCTTTTAACACTTAGATCAGGAATATGTTGATCAGAATGTTTGAAAGACAGCAGCTCTGTGTGACTGACCACAGGTCAGGTGTTTGGTTACATAACACTGTCTGACACATCTGTGAATGTGCTGTTTTTTTCCCATGGGCACATGTGAATATGACCCAGACTGACCGTAATACTGTTGATGCAACTGTCCCATTTCTCTTCTCTTAAAAAACGTCACCATTAAAAGACTAGCCGGTCTACAAGCTCACAATATGTCACAGCGTGATGCGTTGAGAGCTTGTATCTGTTATTAAATCCCATCAAAAAATGTAAACTATTTAAATAATAAAAATATAGCATTTTTTGTGATTTGTTAGCGATGTCCCGGTTACGATTTTCTGCTCCCGATACGATTCCGATCATTTGATTTAGAGTATCTAGCGATAACAATTTTTCCCGATCCAATATTTATAACACTTATTGTCAGGATAACAGGATGACTGAACCCAATATGCAAGCCACAAACAGGAAGGTTCAAAATCAAAGTATTCATTTAAATCCAAGGCAGAAATGGGTAACAAACAAAATGAGTAGTAGCTGTAATCTCAGGAGAGCCCAAAGGCCAAACTTTTCAAATAATACTAAGAAGTCCAAAGGGCAAAACTCCACAGAGTACAAGGCAGTAGTTAAGAGTCCAAAAAGCAAACCTTACAAGATGAACAAAACTGAGAACCAGGAACTTCAGGGTACCGCTCAGAGACAATGACGAATGTTCTGACAGTGAGTGTTTGTAAAGAGTCCAGTTATAAAGGGAGCAGGTCAATTGTCAAAGTGTTCACAGGTGGGCTGACGAGGGAGTTGGAGACAGGTGAGTGACTGGGACTGCAGAGTGGAATGGAAAGTGGGAGTGGCCAGGGCTGACATGGTCTGTGGGGAGACAGACCCTCACAATACCCCCCCCTCAAGGGACGGATACCAGACGTCCAACAACATTGACGAGGGACGAGCAGGGCGGGTGGAGGGGGCCTGGAGGAGGGAAACGGGGGGGAAAGGACCAGAGCAAAGGGGACCTTCAGGTGGGCGGCCAGGACAATGGCCAGAGGCAAGGCTGGTGACTTCAGGGGGACGTCCAGGAGGCTGGGAGGTGGCAGAACGGACACCATCGGGTGGACGGCCAGGCCACTGGGATGAGGCAGAACGGACGCCATCGGGTGGACGGCCAGGAGGCCAAGACGAGGCAGGAGAGGCGTCGTCTGGAGACCGAGGCGAGGCAGCGGTGCCGTCGTCTGGAGGACGGCCTGGAGGCCGAGATGAGGCAGGGACGTTATCTGGAGGGTGGCCTGGAGGCCGAGACGAGGGAGCAGAGGCGTCGTCTGGAGGACGGCCCAGAGGTCGAGACATGGCAGCGGAGGCGCCGTCAGGAGGGCGGCCTGGACGCCGAGACGAGGCAGCGGAGGCGTCTTCCGGCGGACTGCCAGGAGGCCGAGACGAGGCGGACGACCGTGTAAGTGGCACCAGGGATGCTGCAGATGAAGGCGACGCCAGGGATGCTGAGAGCTGGGCAGGCTGGGCCTTGGAGAACTGGACGGAGGAGAGCTGGGCAGGCTGAGCCGTGGAGAACTGGACCGTGGAGAGCTGGGCAGGCTGGGCGGCGGAGGTTCCTGGTGTTGTTGGCGGCCATGGCGACCACGCCTTCTCTTAGCAGGCCCACGGTTCCCCACACTGTCAGGACAGGCTGGCCGGCTGGACTTGGTGGCTGAGATACCCAGGGAGACATCCCCCCGCCTGTTGACACAACGGGGACCTCCCCGAGCCAGACGGGTGCCATAAAAAGGATTCTGAGTTGATCTGAATAAACAGGAACTCCTTCGTTGCAGGGAAATAAATCCATATAATGGGTCTTCTGCCGGTTAGCATCAGGGCTAGTGGGACGCAGGCTGAACACTCCAACCCTAATAGAGTGAGCTGGCTGGGAAGCACTGGGAAATGACACTGGTATCTAAAAATCCTTAAAGGACAACTTTAGTTTTTTTCAACCAATGTTCATGTTTTAGGATGTTATTAGAGAAAGTAAAAGACGAGTGTTCTTTTCTCTTCATTTTTTGACACATTCAGTAGATCTCGTGATGTTTTGTGGTCAGATGAAATTTCCTGGGGTTTATTAGGACTATAGTAAATAATTAAAAACAATACATATTTAGCCCCATGCTCGAATGCCCCCGCCCCCTGTCAAAAACAGCTAAAATCCCTAAAACGAAAGAAAGCAGCAAATGAAAAAAAGAAACTCATCTTTTACTTTGTCTAATAACAACCTAGAGACCATGAGCCGAGCCACCACATTTTCAAATTTTGTAACCTTCCTCTGAAAACTCTGTAGCTCTGCTGGGTTCATATTTTCGGTCAGAACATTCTGTCAGGATAACCAGTGTTGGGTAACTAACACTACGTAACTTAATATATTACGTAATATATTACCGAAATGCGGTAACTTGTAATATAATACATTACTTAACAAAAAAATAATATATTATAAAAATCTTTCTGTATTACTGCATTACTTTCTGTATTACTTTCTGTCTGTCTGTCTCGTTGCCCGTGGCTCTGTCTTGTGACATTATGTGACAACTGCAGAAGTTAAAGATTTACTTATTTTTTTTATAATTTGTCATCAAATTATTTATTGGCTTCCATGAATTCAAGGAATACATGTCTAAACTAAGTACTGCACCCAAATCCATTTGAAAACACGACTGACAAAAAAGAGAGGACAAACACCAGACCTGAGAACTATTAGTGGGCAGCGGATTGGCCACATCTTGCCTGCCCAAAATGTAATTCCTAAAAACGCTACTGGCGTAGACCTACCCCATCCTACTCAGCTATGGACAGGAGCTAAATGTATTCCTTGAAGGGTGCAGTACTTAGTTTTGGTTTAGACTTAGTCATTGGTTAGACCAGTCATTCGTCCTACAACTACAACATATCTCAAACCCTCACCCTAAACCTAACCTCCCAAGGGGCAGCACACCTAAACCTAACCTTAACCCATGTCTAACCAATGACTAGTCTAAACTAAGTATGCACCCCACGGAATTTGGCTAGGCGGCCGTTTGGCCTCGCCTTATTGTACATACGCCACTGGTCTACGCAATATATCATTTATAATTATACTATTTAATTGTTCAATTTGAGCATTAAAAAAAAAAAGTAATATGTAACAGTAATATTAATATATTACTCTTGCTCAGACAATAATATGTAATACAATATATTACTTTAAAATTAAGGTAATAAGTAATAAGAAATATATTCCAAATATAAAGTAATATACCCAACACTGAGGATAACTGATGACTGAACCCAACAAACAGGAAGGTTCAAAATCAAAGTATTTATTTAAATCCAAGGCAGAAATGGGTAACAAACAAGTAGTAGCTGTAATCTCAGGAAACTCAGGAGAGCCCAAAGGCCAAACTTTTCAAATGTACAAATAATACTAAGAAGTCCAAAGGGCAAAACTCTACAAGGCAGTAGTTAAGAGTCCAAAACCTTTGTAAAGCAAACCTTACAAGATGAACAAAACTGAGAACCAGGAACTTCAGGGTACCGCTCAGGGACAATGATGAATGTTCTGACAGTGAGTGTTTGTAAAGAGTCCAGTTATATAGTGAGCAGGTCATTTGTCAAAAGTGTTCACAGGTGGGCTGACGAGGGAGTTGGAGACAGGTGAGTGAATGTCCAGAGTGGAATGGAAAGTGGGAGTGGCCAGGGCTGACATGGTCTGTGGGGAGACAGACCTTGACACATATGCCATATCACATTGTGATATGTCTGTGATTTTGGATATTGTACTATTGTGATAATCACAATAGTACAATATCCAAAATCACAGACAATATCCATTCTAATATCTTGATATGGATTTAATATTGATACTAGGGATGTCCCGATCACGTTTTTTTTGCTTTGGACAAAATGAGGTTTCCACTCGGCGGCGGCAGCAGCTATATGCTGAAGACAGTAGATTCAACGCACCTGTGGGGACTTGAGAGTACCGCAGACGGAAGGCCTTTTCGTGTTGAACTGTTGTGTTCAACCTCAGCCTTTTTTTAACCATGTAGCACTATGAGATTCCTTGTGAATGAAAAGTGCAATACAAATTATTTGTATTACTACTAGACCTGTACGTGCCCGTCGCAGTCGGCCACCGGCCTACGGGAACGATGCAACTTGGGAACCAATGATATACGTTGACATCAGCCTGGATGCATTTGATACAGCACATAGCTGGAGATCTCTGTGGCTGTGTGCCTGTGTCTGAAGAGTGCAACTTGGACTGTGAGAAGTGGGCAAAATGACTGTGAAAAGTGTACAGGCAATCAATTCGGCCCACTGGCAGCAGAGCCTGATTGGTTGAGCCTCAATTGGCTGAGGCAGAGCTGGAAATTGCACAGGTGAAAGGAGTTGGCCTCATTAGGCCCACTGGCAGAGCCTGGCCCAGGTGAAAGGAGTTGGCCTCATTAGGCCCACTGGCAGAGCCTGACCAGAGCCTTTTGTGGTGGTTCTGGAGAACTGTGGGTCCGACCGACTCTATAAAGTCGGTGAGTCAAACGGTTCTCGAGTTACGTGCATTACACACACACACGCACGCATTTATAGTTAGATTACACTAAAGGAAAGGTGTTATTGCTAACAGTCACCTCTAGGCTGCAGTATTGAATCATTATTTCAAGTTCCATTTGAGGTCTGCTACACTATGCTCTGCTGATCACTGTCATTACAAACAGTGGCCTACAGGCATCTATCCAGAGAGTAACCACTCAGCAAACTGAGTCACAACTACACTTAAGCATGCAGTTAATGTACACAAAGACTAAATTGTCATTTTCTGACACACACACACACACACACACACACACACACACACACACACACACACACACACACACACACGGTACCCTGATCATTTTACTTTACAAGACCACCGGTGACATGCTAACCACTTCCAACAGTAGGCCTATATAGCTTCTTTGTTTGGGCCTAGAATTTAATTTGAGTGAACTGACCTCTTTAATAGACTTAAAAAGAGTTGTCACTTGGGAAAATGCTCCTCTGAGATCACAGAGCCTGGTTCTCCAGATGTAGTTTTTAAGCTTTAATCCTCGGTTCAAAAGCCTGCCTGTCAACGAGCGTCAGCTCTGTGTAATTCCATAGTCACGTCATGCATGACCAGTGTTGCCGGGTGTTGCGAGAGAAATAAGCAACCAGGTCTATGAAAACAACCCCCAAAAAGTTACATAATAAGACTACATCTTTGAAACATTTTCCTGGCAAAAGATATTTTCAGATGGGAGTCTGCGGACAAAGACATTATTCATTTGGGCGGTTCTTGACATGAAAAGGCTTGAGAGCCACCGATTTAATCTGGAAGCAAGCCCATATGGTAAGCAACTATATTACACTTGTTTTGAGGCTGGCTGTTCGGTGTCAGTACACTTGTTTTGAGACGGCAGGCTTTTCTGTGTCAGGGTCTCCAAATACACAGCAGGCAGCTTGTAGAGTTGCCATGTTCACTATTTTGAGGGGCGCTAGCCCCCTCCTCTTTGTCCTAACTCGTGTCACATTTGCCATTGACAATGAAAGCAGAATTTACGTCATATGTGTCTGAGCAAATCGGCTTTTTGTGCTAAACACAAACATGAAATGCCATTGACAATGAAAGGAGAATTTACGTCATGTGTCTGAGCAAATCGGCCAATTCTCGATAAATTATTTGCGTTGGTATAACATGACCGAGAAGTGGTATAGTGTGGGGCATTGTGTAATGCCTTATCTCACTGATGTGAAAGAACTAGGGCATGTTTGTGGAGGAGGTCGGCGGAGAATGTTAGAATGTTAGAATGTTATGTAGGTCATTTTTTTATTGGATGATGTACAATGATAAGAGCGCCCCTCACTTCACACAGGTGTGAATTTTTTGGAAAGAACTGGGGACTATTTTTTTTTCTTATAATAACATGGTGGTATGGCCTCGCTCCAAGGCCACAACTAGAAAGGGCTGCCAAGAGGTTAAGCAAATAAGAGATAAATGGTGAAAAAATAAAGATAAAGCAATTCATTTAAGTTTCCAACTTGGACTGGCATGGAAACATCAAACATGCTGCCCACTGACAAAATGCAGCAAAAACAAAGGTGCTCTTCTGTGGCTGCTCCTGCAGCATCTCTTCATGAGGAGAAATGAGGAGAAATAGCATGGTATTTTATAGTGTTTGAGGAGACACTGGCCAGGTGTCTCCACTTCCTCATGATACAGGAAGTAATGCAAAGTTGGCCCCTCTTGCTATTGGCCTCTTGGACGATATGCACACGGCTGCCATCTTGCCAGCAAGGTGCTAACTAGGTACAACTTCCCATGGACAGCCCATTCATCTAAACAGAAAAATCCTATCTAATTGTATTCAATAACGTAATTTAATGCAGCTGTACGAAAAGCTTTAATTATCGTCTTACTATCTGCAAAGTGTTTGTTTCATAAAAAATCCACCGTAGACGTGTTATGTGCTACTTCCATAAAACATATCCTCACTGGTCAGAAAACGGAATGACCAGAGGCATTGGCATGGGTTTTACCTCCTTCACCCCCAGGCAGTATACTCAAGTTAATACTCAAGTGTTCAAAAGTACAAATTACGAGGTACATTATCAGAATTTTTCAGATATCTTCAGAAATTGTGAAAATAGCAGATCTACAAGCTCACAACACGTTGTGCTGGAGCACGTTGTGAGCTTGTAGATCGGCTATTTCCACTATATTTGAAATTGGGTATAAGTGGTTAATTCAGTTTGGCTCCCAGCAGTCCCTTCCTAGAAATGCAGTGTAGTCAAAAGTACTATATTTCTATACAAAAAAAATAATACTCCAGAACATTTACTTAAGTAACTAACAGTACTCAAGTAAATGTACTTTAGTTACTGTCCACCCCCAGCAAATCCAATCCTGAGTGGTCTCATAAGTGTCCAGGAAACCACGGTGGTTTGATCTACACATTGATCTCGTTCCCTTGATTGATCTTTGCCGCTTGGAACGTTAATCACGAAAACCAGATTGTTAATTGCCCCTGGGTTCCCTAATCGCATAGATTCAGGCTTGGATAATGCTGATTAATCCGACTAGGTGAATTCTAGATCATTATTATTGTTCAATAGATGTCACTTAAACCCTGATTGAGTGGGCTGCGGATGCGGTCTTGTGGTGGGTTGGTGTACAATAGCAACCCATTGTTGCTCATTAGTATGGTGTTGTCAACAAAACTAGTCATTCTGTTTCCATGAAAGAGCGTTCAAAATGCCATTTCACCGCTGGAAGAAGCTGCAGTCATTCAATGTTATAATATTTGTAGTAGCACAATTGAAAATTTGCACCCTATGGCCATAAAAATAATGAAGTCACATGTGTGTTTGACTAGGGTTTGACTAGATAGCTGAATTCCTACAATGACCATAATGCTTTGTTGCACTGCCCCTCCTTGTAGTCTTGGACTTGTAGTCCAGGAAGGAAGTGAGATCACATTTTCATGACAAATGTTGGTCATGAGCATGGCATCATGACTAAAATATCTAAAAACACGTATGACACACAGAAAAACCCCAGGAAAGTGTTTCTTGTGTCCTAACATCCTTTGATCTGGTTCCAAAAGGGGTTCCCTTTGGGTTACTTACAGGCCTGTGACTCAGGGCAGTATTATGCGTGTCTTAAGTACCAGGTCTTATTACTTAACTTAAGACCCGGAGGCGTGATCAATGCCATTTGGCTATTCTGAGTGGCCAAACAGCATTGACCACGCCTCCAGGTCTTAAGTTAAGTCATAAGACCTGGTACTTAAGACACGCATAATACTGTCTGAGAGTGTACAAATGGAACCAAATGGACCCATGACAGGGTTCCTAGTTCCTACACAAGTATGGAAAGTATGGAAAAGTATGGAATTTCATTTTAGACTTTTCCAGGTCTGAAAAAGTATGGTCCCTGCCCGGTCGATGATTCCAGCTCATGCTCAACCTGGAGTGTCCGTACTCCCAGGGCGGCCAGTACCTTCTGGCACCAGTTGGCCTTTGCACGTGAGTTTCGCCCCCTTGGGAGTACAGACACCCCAGGCACCTAAGGCAGCACGAGCTGGAATCACGGACCGGGCAAGGACCCAGGGGCCTCTGAACCGACCGGGCAAGGACCCAGGGGCCTCTGAACCGTCCACTTTTGACACCTCGAGCACACACATGGGCCCGGAATTAGAGTCTGGAAAAAGTATTTTGAAATTCCAAATGTGTAGGAACCCTGCGTGAGGGTAGATTTGCAACACTCTCGGAGTTAGTGTGGTCCTTGAAATTAAAATAAAAAAATATAAAATAAAAATAACCACCGATATTGTAATTGTATAGCAGACATGAAGTCAGCATACCAGCTCTCTGACGGTATGATTTAAACCGGTTCCCGGAAACGGTTCTGATAGAACCTATTCCAGTTCCTCAATGTTGGATCCGGTTCACCTCTGGACCCTATCGCGTCCGATCAAGTCGGCCTGCCCTCACACTCGAGGTGCCCAGGTCCGCTCTGAAGTCTGAACTTGGTAGATATGCATTTAGCTTCTGTCCAGAATGCCACATGGAATGCCCTGCACAACACATTGAGATTAAGCACTCTAGTACCCTTGAGTGAATCGTTTTAGAACCCTGGTGACCAAAGAGGTGTAGAAATGAGTTTTCATTTTTGTCTTGGTCTGAATCAATCAATCAATCAATCAATCAATCAATCAATCAATCAATCAATTTCAGCCTTTCTAAACCTGTGGGTCCAAACAAAGATCTCTCAGGTCACGACCAGGTCTGAGAGCAGTGTGCGCAGCAGAGCCGGCGAAAGAATACATACTGTATGACTTATTGCCTATGTGGATTATAGACAGGCAATATGGCTATATGATATAGGTTTTTTATTTTTTATTTTGTTAGAAGCTAACCACATTAGGGTCGCTGTGTGAGACAGTAAAGTACATTAGAAGATCCCTGTAGTGGAGGAGGAGGCCATCTCCTCCACAGACAGAGGAGGCCATCTCCTCCACTGACAGAGGAGGCCATCTCCTCCACTGACAGAGGAGGCCATCTCCTCCACTGCAGTGGAGGAGGCCATCTCCTCCACAGACAGAGGAGGCCATCTCCTCCACTGCAGTGGAGGAGGCCATCTCCTCCACAGACAGAGTAGGCCATCTCCTCCACAGACAGAGGAGGCCATCTCCTCCACTGCAGTGGAGGAGGCCATCTCCTCCACAGACAGAGGAGGCCATCTCCTCCACTGCAGAGTAGGAGGCCATCTCCTCCACAGACAGAGTAGGCCATCTCCTCCACAGACAGAGGAGGCCATCTCCTCCACAGACAGAGTAGGAGGCCATCTCCTCCACAGACAGAGGAGGCCATCTCCTCCACAGACAGAGGAGGCCATCTCCTCCACAGACAGAGTAGGAGGCCATCTCCTCCACTGCAGTGGAGGAGGCCATCTCCTCCACAGACAGAGGAGGCCATCTCCTCCACAGACAGAGTAGGAGGCCATCTCCTCCACAGACAGAGTAGGAGGCCATCTCCTCCACAGACAGAGTAGGAGGCCATCTCCTCCACAGACAGAGTAGGAGGCCATCTCCTCCACAGACAGAGGAGGCCATCTCCTCCACAGACAGAGTAGGAGGCCATCTCCTCCACAGACAGAGTAGGAGGCCATCTCCTCCACAGACAGAGTAGGAGGCCATCTCCTCCACAGACAGAGTAGGAGGCCATCTCCTCCACAGACAGAGGAGGCCATCTCCTCCACAGACAGAGTAGGAGGCCATCTCCTCCACTGCAGTGGAGGAGGCCATCTCCTCCACAGACAGAGGAGGCCATCTCCTCCACAGACAGAGTAGGAGGCCATCTCCTCCACAGACAGAGGAGGCCATCTCCTCCACAGACAGAGGAGGCCATCTCCTCCACAGACAGAGTAGGAGGCCATCTCCTCCACTGCAGTGGAGGAGGCCATCTCCTCCACAGACAGAGGAGGCCATCTCCTCCACAGACAGAGGAGGAGGCCATCTCCTCCACTGACAGAGTAGGAGGCCATCTCCTCCACAGACAGAGGAGGAGGCCATCTCCTCCACTGACAGAGTAGGAGGCCATCTCCTCCACAGACAGAGGAGGCCATCTCCTCCACAGACAGAGGAGGCCATCTCCTCCACAGACAGAGGAGGCCATCTCCTCCACAGACAGAGGAGGCCATCTCCTCCACTGCAGTGGAGGAGGCCATCTCCTCCACAGACAGAGTAGGAGGCCATCTCCTCCACTGACAGAGGAGGCCATCTCCTCCACTGACAGAGGAGGCCATCTCCTCCACAGACAGAGGAGGCCATCTCCTCCACAGACAGAGGAGGCCATCTCCTCCACTGCAGTGGAGGAGGCCATCTCCTCCACAGACAGAGGAGGAGGCCATCTCCTCCACAGACAGAGTAGGAGGCCATCTCCTCCACAGACAGAGGAGGCCATCTCCTCCACAGACAGAGGAGGCCATCTCCTCCACAGACAGAGGAGGCCATCTCCTCCACAGACAGAGGAGGCCATCTCCTCCACAGACAGAGGAGGCCATCTCCTCCACAGACAGAGGAGGCCATCTCCTCCACAGACAGAGGAGGCCATCTCCTCCACTGCAGTGGCGCTAGAAAGGAGACAAAAGGTGAGGCTTTAGTGGATATGTTGTAGTGGGTGGAAACCTTGTATGTCCTACTATTATTATTATTATTATTTCCTTCAAATAGTGAAAACGGCAAATCCGCAATGCGACATGTTGAGAGCTTGCAGATCTGCTGTTTTCATTATCTTTCGCATGAAGCCGTGGTATGATGGAGGGCATGCATTAATCATTGAAATAGAAATAAAAACGTTGAAATGTGGAAATACAAGGTTTCTGCCCGACAGCAACGATATGTATTCCTCATGCTGATCTCTCGTCTCTGCTCCAAGGACAGGCAGACAGGCAGACAGGCAGACAGGCAGGCAGGCAGACAGACAGGCAGGCAGGCAGGCAGGCAGGCAGGCAGGCAGGCAGGCAGGCAGGCAGGCAGGCAGGCAGGCAGGCAGACAGACAGGCAGGCAGGCAGGCAGGCAGGCAGGCAGGCAGACAGACAGACAGACAGACAGACAGACAGACAGACAGACAGACAGACAGACAGACAGACAGACAGACAGACAGAGGCAGGTCACCCCAGACAGAATAAGAAAATTAGATGGGGGGGGGATAAACTGACAATTCAACACCCCCCCCCCCCCCCCCCCCCCCCAAATAATAAAATAAAAAAAGATATAGAGAACCCCATTATCCAATATCAGTCTCCTCCTCGCCACCATTCCTTTTTTTCCCTTTCTCTTCTTCATCTTTAGGAGTCTCTTTATTTCAGAAGCATTCACACATTCCCAATATCTTTATGTATGAGTCTGTCTCCCCTTCCTCC
The DNA here is from genome assembly GCF_951216825.1 of Electrona antarctica. NCBI lineage: Eukaryota > Metazoa > Chordata > Actinopteri > Myctophiformes > Myctophidae > Electrona > Electrona antarctica. The sequence goes on along the minus strand of NC_136792.1, from coordinate 41,610,648 downwards.
TCCTCCTCCCCCTCCTCCTCCAACCAACTATTCTCTCCCTCTCTCCTTTTTTGCACCCCCCTACCGACCCGCCCCTCTCCCCCAACCACCCCCACCCCTCCTCCCTCCATCCCATTACTGTAATCCATCACTCTTTCCATCAAGCCTACCACCATGCAAACAGGCCTCCCCGGTTACCATGGCAACCACCTCCGGGCCCGGCAAGTAGTGCGCAGCCCGCCTCCGATTGGCTGGCCAGGCCCAGGCAGTCTGAGTCTGTCTGGGAGATGTGGTAATTGGCTGGGAAGTCTCACACGCACGCACACATACATGCACACCCTTACTGTACACACACACACACGCACGCACGCACGCACGCACGCACGCACGCACGCACGCACGCACGCACGCACGCACGTGCGTGCACACACACACACACACACACACACACACACACACACACACACACACACACACACACCGAATATGTACACATATTACCCACATACACACTGTACAGTGGCCACACATTGATTCAGAGTGTACACGTCCTGCACATGCAGTGCATTCCAAAAATAATCAGATATTTCCAATTAAACACACACACACACACACACACACACACACACACACACACACACACACACACACACACACACACACACACACACACACACACACACAACCCCCCCTTGGGGATATCAAAGGGAGACTGGGGTCATAGTAATGAAGCTCCTCATGTTTGTGTGTGTGTGTGTGTGTGTGTGTGTGTGTGTGTGTGTACTGCAAGCACATCCATGACACCAAAGTGCACAAGCCTGCACAAACATGGCTGCAAGTGTGCATTTGTGTTAATTCTGTACAGCATCTGTGTGTGTGTGTGTGTGTGTGTGTGTGTGCGTGCGTGCGTGCGTGCGTGCGTGCGTGCGTGCGTGCGTGCATAGGGGAGGGTGGGGTTTGGGGGTTGCGTTCAGGAATTTTGGATAACGCTGGGCCTCTGCCAAAAGATGGATGGAGAAATATATATATATAATTATATATATATATCCAAACACATTGTTAAAAATACCTAGATTCCCCCCAAGGAACACGAGTCTGTGCTACACTTTCCAATTCCTGTAGAGAGAGAGAGAGAGAGAGAGAGAGAGAGAAATGGAATTCCTGATCAGCTTGACTTCTCCCTGCTGTTGCTCAGCCTGCTCTGGCTGCCTGCTCTCACGCACGCACGCACGCACGCACGCACGCACGCACGCACACACACACACACACACACACACACACACACACACACACACACACACACACACACACACACACACACACACACACACACAAACACAAACACAAACACACACACACATTTGTATTACCGTAGTTGTGAGGACATGAACATTTTAGGACAGCGAAATGCCATCTTTATTACATCCCGAAGCCGAAAAAGAGTTGATGTTCACAGCAGATCAGCTATTTTTGGGTGCATTGCATGAAACTGGCACTCTGATGCAACTAAGCATAGATCATGTTTAACTCTTTATTCCAACCCCTAAGCATATATAACCTCTAAAACGCCTTACTCCAATCCCAACTGGATATTTTTTCTAAATCGTAAATGTATCTCTACAAAATATTTGTTCAACCGTAAAACAGACTTTTTGGGGGGCAAGGAAATCCCTCACAAGGACTATTTGTCAGAGTCTATCATACTTTGGTCATGACATGGCATTTGGTCCTCAAAAGTATAGTATAGTAAAGTAACACACACACACACACACACACACACACACACACGTGCGAGCGAGCGCACACTCACGGTGCCGATGATGAATGCCTCATCTGCAGAAAATACATCACAAATAGCAGTCAGAGTACAGTATACTGTACCTGGCTGCATGTAACGGTATGCATGGCCAGGATAGATAGCACTCCTCTGCTGCAGCAGTCTCACCAGACACCACACCTGTTTCAGTGCAAGGAAATGAATAACGTTCAAGGTTGTCCCTGAATCCCATCTGTTTTGTACATGTAATAGACAGTGTTTGTATTGTTGAGGAAATGTACTCGTGTACATTTTTGAATTGAATACACATGGAATCACAATGGAAACAAGTCCCCAGGATCTTTTTTTTGTGTGTTATATTTTTAGCCTTAATTATGTATTACTGTACCACATGTTGTTTACATTTATGACTAATAAAGTATTCAATCAATCAATCAATCAATCAATCAATCAATCAATCAATCAATCAAAAATAATTAAGGTTGTCCCTGGCCTGAACCTCTTGTCTGGTCTCAGATCAGCGTCTGGATACAATACAATACAATATGTATGTATGTCAGGGTATGTATGTCGGTGTCCTCTCTCGTCCAATCAGGGACAAGCATCTCTGGCAACGTCATTATTAACCCATAAAGCACCAATAAACGTAAGCTACGTTAATTGATTAGCCTGGCCGACCACCAATACACGTAAGTTACATTAATTCAGTTTTATACATGTTTTCATCCGATCTAGGCTACTCACATTAGCTTCGGACGTCTCTACTTCAATCCCAATAGGATTAATAATTGAAACAGATTTGGTTACGTCACCATCAACAGCCAATAAGGGACCCCCATTCTTGGTGACGTAACTAAGGTACATTTCAAGGTTGGTATAAGGTCAATGCCAGTGGTGAGCGCACCTCATGGCGTGCTCTGCTTGCGCACAAATAGGCCGTACATGGCCTACTTGTGCGCAAGGTGTGAGACGAATGAGTTTATAAGGTCAATAACGGGTCTAAAGGATTTAGAACAGCAGTTGTAATAGACATTTGCTAGTAGCAGTATACTTGCGCGCTCTGCTTGCGCACAAGTAGGCCATGTATGGCCTACTTGTGTGCAAAGCGCAAGTTGGCACCTCGACAGAGTGCATTTCTAGTTATTATTATTCTTAGGGGTCAAGCCCACAGGGAGTAGGCCCCTTTTGTTCCAGCCATTCTTGCAGTTTTGGCAGTTCTGTGCTATCGTTCGTTTCACGAAATTCTGCAACATGGTAGAGAACTGTGACTCGTGAGGATCCCTCAGGAACTGAGGCTCACAATCATTGGTCAAAAGACCTTTGACCTTTAGATCTCTCGAATCTCGATGAGTAAATTGTTATGATTTGCTCTATCCACTTTTCAGCCTTTTTTTGGCCACATCACAGAAGTTGTATTTCCATACATGCGAATGGAGTCTGACTCTGGTTACAGAACTACAGTGTTGCATGACAACCCCTTCAGCCAATAAAAGAAATAAAATCATCTACAGTATATAGCTCGATCATAATGCGTATAGCTTTTTTCCTTTTGGGGCTTGACCCTGTCTGTATATAGCTGTTGCAGTTATATTTATTATTATTTTTGTTGTTATTATTATTATTATTAATAGGGAAAAGTGGTGAGGAGCAAGGAAAGAAAGAAAGAAAGAAAGAAAGAAAGAAAGAAAGAAAGAACAGTATCAGATGCAATGTGCACATGTAGGCTACAATGCTGTCCTGCTTGGCAACAGACAGACAGACTGAACATGAATTAAGCACTGTGCAAGGATACGCCAGGATGCACACAAATATGCACCAAATTGAAGAAATAAATGTACATGTGCAGTGTGCACAGACACGCACGCACGCACGCACGCACGCACGCACGCACGCACGCACGCACGCACGCACGCACGCACGCACGCACACACACACACACACACACACACACACACACACACTTCGTGAGCTTATAGATGTGCTATTTTCAGAGTCAGGCACACTCACATTCACTCACTCACACATGCACGCAAGCATGCAAACACACACACACACACACACACACAACTACACACATACACACAACTACACACACACACACACACACACACACACACACACACACACACACACACACACACACACACACACACACACAGAAGCAGCCATTTTAAGATCTCATCTTTTTAATGGAAAAAAAATGAGCCGAGGGAAGAGCAAAAAATGGGGTAAATTGAGAAAGTGGAATGAATTCACAGAGAATGAGCGACAGAGGCGATGACAGCAATGCAGTCGCAGCTCACATTTCAACGCATTCCTTCCTATAGGTAGCAGACAAAGAGGGGAGAAACTAAACAATAAGAATAATCATAGAATTCTCCAGTGTCCAAGAAGATTTCATCTTCCTCTTTGATGTAAAAAATACAGAACGAAAAAAGTATCACTTTTCATCCAGTGATTCTTACAATGTTTGACCACAACGGAAATAAGTATATAAAAAAAAAAGAATAACAACAAAACAAACAAACAAAAAAGATTTAAAAGTGCACTCGCGCCCCACACATACATTACATACATACAAGAATGTTTTTTTTGGGGGGGGGGAGGGGGGAAGGGGGACAAAACAAAGTGCAAGCAAAGATCACAGCACGGCAATTTATACAACAGAGGCCAAGTCTTGCTTTGTTCAGTGGACTGGCCAAAGTCTTGCTTTGTTCAGTGGACTGGCCAAAGTCTTGCTTTGTTCAGTGGACTGGCCAAAGTCTTGCTTTGTTCAGTGGACTGGCCAAAGTCTTGCTTTGTTCAGTGGACTGGCCAAAGTCGAAGAACCCCTGTAGTGTAACCCAACCTCCACAGAAGCCTGGAAATGCTCTAGAAGTGGGGATAAAAATTGGTCCGAATTTGTCGCTTGGGTATAGCGTCTATTCTTTGTGATCCAATCTCCCCTACATGTTATGACTCAGTATCAGTATCTAAAAAACAAAAAAAAGGGTACAGTACAGTCAATGTTCATGTACACTCTGTACCCAATCTCCCTTCAATGCCCTCACCACGGAAACCCCACCGGTACCTTAAACTGCAACCCCCCCCCCCCGCCCTCCAGACAGTACAATCAAAATTGGAACTCCACCACAATTCACCTATTAAGTGCCAGGAAAGGTTTCAAGGTAAAGGCTTTTCAATAACAATCGTCATCCTGAAAATGCACGATCATCATCTTCACCACGACTATCATCATCACCATCCTCATCACCACATCAAACCACAACTCACTTGTTCACTCATACTTCCTATTTTGGAACTATTGGGGCACCCGCTCTGATTGGCTAACAGTGGAAGGAAGGTGATTAAATACCTCTGCCGTCGTTTTTTATCCGGACCGCAATCTGGGAACCCATGGACAAAAAAAAAGGAAACACAGTGCCCTCTGCTGTTCGTTTCCTTTGAATTAGCCTCTGGGGGCAGGCCCTTAGAGTATATATGAATAGAGACGGCACCCGAGTTCTCCTTCCATCCACTTGCATTAAGTTGCTCAGAAGCGCATGAGGCGATTTCACTCCTCCTTCCGGTTAGGAACAGAGTGCATTCTGGGATTGATTGGGCCAAAGACATGAACGTGCTGCCATTGCACTGAAACCGCGTTCACGTGTCATCATGAACGTGCGCAATGATAGTCAACGGACCAGCGCGTTCATGTTCTTGGCCCAGCGCTGCAATACCAAATTCGGCCACTATGTCCATTGCGCCTCAGGGTTTCCTCCGGGTGCCGTCTCTATTCATATATACTCTAAGGGCAGGCCTCATAATGTGTATAACAGGATGTTGCCCGTTTGGCCTGCCCTCAGCCCTCCACTTCCTGTGGTGCGCCTAGCGCAGCTCGGAATCCGTTCTTGAGAGATTATCCAGACCGTAATGTGAATATGGAATTCTCTAAAAACGACAAAGTCTACTCCTTCATTGGTGTGCCAAAGTGTGACAATGTGTACACTTCTTACTGCGCCTCATTGCATTGTGGAATATTTTATTAAGATGTTCTAGCAATGATGTGCAGCATGCAAATGGTTCCTGCAAAAGAGATGTTCTCGGAATAATTTGTTAGTTTGCTTTTTTCTGTGTCCCTTCCGGTAATTATGAGTAGTAATATTATGCACACATACAAAGACGCGCACACGCAACGCACGCACACATGCATGGATGCATTTGAAAGATTAATGCATACACACTGTGCAAAATGTTTCAAAGTAGAAAAAACACCCATTATAAAAGAAACCAAAATCAGCAACTGAACAGAGATTAAAGGTTAATTCCTTGACATTGTTTAAAAAAGCAATATCGATGGTATCAAAATATGAAACCGGAAACATTTCTGGCATCAGTCATGCACCAATGGATTTACATTGAAGTGAAGGTTAGCACAGCATTTGCACCAAAATACCTTCCCAATATCAGATGGCAAACACAGTTACAAATACAATTTAGATTACATTCCCACAAGCCATCTGTCCTCGCGAGTTCCTCCTGGATTCACAATGCAGGATTAAACGTGATAATCGTTTCAAACAGAACCTAAAAAGAATTCCAGTCATTTCATACTTTGATATGTACACAGGGATACGGGATAAGAAATGGCGACTTGTCTTTCTTATTTCAACAATCTATTTACAGCTATTGTCTCCAAGCTTAAAGCTCATTGTTCATTGGACGGATGCCTTTTCTCTCCACTAATAAATACCACGACTCCGGTAAATGAGCACCTGCAGATTAAGGCAACCTGAACATGTCCATAGAAGTTGCCTACAGTGGTCCAGTTACACTGGTCAACGATAACAAAAAGAAAACAAAATAAAAGAGGATTTCGTTTTTTTTCTCAGTGCAAGCTCACAAAAACACATGCTGGCTTGGCTATCTTTATCCGGTTTTGAAAAGCATACCCTTACATTCCAGCGTTGTCTTTGAAAAAAAAACAAAATAAATAAATAAATAAAAATGTAGCAGGTTACAGGCCTTGGCCGCACGCACACACGCACGCGTACTCACACTCACACACACACACACACACACACACACACACACACACACACACACACACACACACACACACACACACACACACACACACACACACACACACACACATACACACACACACACACAGGCTGGAAAGAGGGCAGAGGTCAATGTTCTATGATCGTTCTCTTCTCTGTCCTGGTTTTCACCTGTACGTTTTCTCTGGTCTTCCTCTCACAAAGACAGCTGGCAGTATGTAGGCTACTACCAGCCGCATGGGGCACAGAGAGGGTCAGGTCACATGGTTCCAGGCGGGTGAGAGACAACGCTAGCATCCTGTCAGAGAGAGAGAACCACTGGCCTTCCTCAGAAGGGGATCATCACATCACTTCCAGCTCCTCAGTCAGTCCTGCTTCCCACCTAGCACACAGCTGGCTACAGTTGGCTCCGTTATACAGACACGCGCACATGCATGCCATGCGCACGCACGCACGCACACACACACACGCACACACACGGTTTTGCCGAACAAGGTCATATCACACACAAACACATTATTGCGAATTAAGTGTGCTTTGATTTCAACCTTAATCAAAATAAATAAATAAATAAATAAATAAATAACAAAGAAAAGAAAAGCAATATAAATAACATAACATGAAAATGAGGGGGGGAAAGAGAAAATAATAATAATAATACAAAAGAAGAAACATGTTTTAGGCCTTGGCAAGGGCCAGGCAAGAATCTGCATTATAGATACACTTGAATCCTACATTCTTAATACACAAGGACAGCGCGCACACACGCACACATGCACACGCACACACGCAACCACACGCACCCACGGTCAGTCTCGCATTGGTTTCACAGCCAACGTTTCACAGAGAGAAGGGCAAATAAAGGTCAGATAAAAGTTGTGTGACCTATAACGACGTCCTCTTTAACATTGTTTTGTCAACAAACTGAACAAAAATGGTCGATCAGAGAAATCCCTCTTTTTGACATTCAGCTTCTAAAGCCTTTTGTGTCCAATGCCACAATGCATCAGTGCCACTTAGAGATCCAGACTCCATGCAAAGCTGTCAAAGATGGCAGCCAGGAAGGGGTTCGCACCAGTTATTAGATGTAGCCGTGTATAGGTGTGTAAAAGTAGTTGCTGGTGAATAAATCTCAGTTTTCTAATGTTCGTGCAAGCTGCTAAAAGCGAGGCATATTTTATAGTTGCCATTGCTTGGAAATGTATCTTAATCCATTAAAAATGGGAAAGCATCTGTGTGATTTTAGATTAACCATATTCAACGTATGTTTTTTTCTTCTTTTTTGGTTGGTTTAGAAAATCTCAAAATTGTTTGATATACAAGCCACACTGCAAGCTTGTACATCTGCTATTTTTGATTTTTTTTTAAAAATCTTTAAAGAGGTTTATTTTTATTTTTTAACACAGATCTTCTCTTCAGGGGTCCCTGGCACAAAACATCTCCAGATAGAAATATGTATCAATTTGGGGGTCCTGGACACAAACAAGTTTGAGAACAACTAATGTTTGTAATTTTTTTGTAAAATCATAAAATCTTAATAGGTTAAAATAGAGGCTTTTTCATGATTGGTTATAGCAATACCTGCACCAGTTAAAACTGCTAGTGGAGTATGCTCTTCTACGGATACAGTAGGGATTGGTTTGTGTGGTTTCAATTTAGCAAAGTGTGAATCTCAAATTACTAAACACTTTTTGAACATTACAGTAAGTGTGATTTAACCACTTGAACCTCAGCATGCCTATTCTGGGAGGGGGGGGGGGGGGATTCTCAAATTGCGTCGTTTTGAGCTAACGGCTATTAGAGATTTGGTGTCGCACAAGTTGTAACTCAAGTCTGTTTCACAATAAGACAAGAGGGTTTAAGTGGCTAAGATAAAAAAAAGAAAAAGGCATCACAAACAGCTGGTGTAACCCCCCCCCCCCCCCCCCCCCCCCCCCCCGCTCCGTGCCGTTTGCCAGTGAGACAGAGTTGTCCGTAGTGTTCACATTGATTCAGTCTACAATGCAGTATCTGTACAATTCGCTCCCCACTGAACGTGAACGGGGCAGGATGCAGAGGAGCGGATCCAAGCATCCTGCTGGGAGAAGTGAAGGGAGGAGATGGAGAGTGATGTTTTGGTCTTGCGTTTTGTGTTTGCCGAGAGTTTGGATTGGGAGATTTCAGAGTTGGCTAGAATAAAAAAAAAAACTCTCACACTCCGTTAGAGGTATCCAGGGTCTCTCTCTCTCTCTCTCTCTCACGCCCCACGCACTCTGCTGCTCCGACAACCGGCCCCATCCATCGTTGTAATTCTCTCTCTCTCTCTCTCTCTCTCTCTCTCTCTCTCTCTCTCTCGCCACCGTCATTATTAGACTGAGACGCAGTTGAAGATCATTAGGGCTCTTCGAGGGCCCTTAAGAGGGTACCGCTCGAGTGGTATGCCTCTCTGAAGTGCCCTTGGCAGGTTAGTGTGTGTGTGTGTGTGTGTGTGTGTGTGTGTGTGTGTGTGCGTGCGTGCGTGCGTGCGTGCGTGCGTGCGTGCGTGCGTGCGTGCGTGTGTGGTGGTGGTGGTGGTGGTGGTAGCAAACTCGTTGCCAGCTGATGGATTCCTCTGCTGAGACTGAGGGGCGAAGGGGAGGGGGATGGGGGGAGGGGATTCAGGTCAAGCATAGCACAGATTAGGAGAGAGGCCTGTGGCAGAGAGCAGGGGTCAAACAGAGAGGTGAGGGAGGATAAAAAGAAAACATATGGAGCTGAAACCATGGCCACGGGCGGTCGTGTACTGGTGGTCTCTGTGTGTGTGTGTGTGTGTGTGTGTGTGTGTGTGTGTGTGTGTGTGTGTGTGTGTGTGTGTGTGTGTGTGTGTGTGTAAACGGCACAGGGTGTGATAGACATATCCGGGTTTCCAGGGAAAGGTTTCGGTGCGTGAATGGAGGACGAGTGGGGGGGGGGCGAGGCGACGAGGGGGCAACAGGACGGTAGGTTTGGGAGTCGAGGACGGTGAGACGAGTAGAGAAAACGGCTCGCAGCTCCGCTGATTAGGTCAAGGTGATGTAGGCCGACGCCTTCTCCTTCAGCTGCCTCAGACACAGATGACAGCTCCAGCTCCCTGGAACGCACACACGCACGCAGGCACACACACACATACACACAGACGAATGCACATGTTAATCCCATGTATTCGGGAAGAGAGCATGAATTAACGCGAAAGCACCACGTGCTGTGCTAACATTAGCAACATGGTGAGAGCAGACCACTATACTTTGGTGTGTGTGTGTGTGTGTGTGTGTGTGTGTGTGTGTGTGTGTGTGTGTGTGTGTGTGTGTCTGTGTGCGCGTGTTTGGTTGCTGTACATTATTACCGTATGCAGTATATTTAAATACTAGAGTAATAATACTAAAGTATAATAGGTATTTTCTTACCCTCTGGTGGCTCAGACATTGGAGGGCTCAGGCAGTACATATGGTAGCCTCTGTCACAATCATCACAAAACAATAGCTGATCCTGGAACAGAAGAAGAACATGCATATGACAGGTGACAGCACATAAACAAAACAACATGGAGCCACTTAAACCCTGCATGGTTGAGCTAGTAGTGTATTTTCGGTTTCCTGTTATTGTGGGGAAAGCTAATAACATGAGAACCACTGCTTTAATCCAAAAAGGATGATCATTGCAGTATTCTTCTCATAGTTACGGTATAGCATAGTATAGGGTGCAGACATGTACAGTATTCTTATCATATAGTCATGCACACTAAAAACATGTGGATTATTTATTCCAGAGCCATAACCATTTCCTGGGTTATAGGGACCCAATTCATGGGTTTTTAAAGTTGGTTAAGATTTCTGAGTTATTTTTCTGAGGGTAACCCCATTGTTGGGTCGGATAGGTCACACCCCATGGGAGTGGTTAGAGGAAGTCCATTTCCCAGCATACACTGGGGTGCCAATGACCGTGTGTTATTGTTCTTATTTGTGTTATTATTTGAATATTAGAATGTGTACTGGAGTTAAGTTATGGGTCATTGTGTTTAGTGTTTTGTTATGGTATTATTTGGTGATATATGTTGTTTTATGTGATTTGTTAGCAAAACCATGAATATTAATGTCTGTTTGTTTGGTCAGTCTCTCTCCCCTTTTCCCATTCATATGTATAGTATCTGTTGGAAAGTGTTTGTTGTTGATGGTTGCTCCAACAAAGAGGTTTCATGCCTCTTGCAGGCAACTACACAGTAAAACACTTGGATTAGTTCTGTAACCCAGCAAAGCCATAACCATTTCCTGGGATATAGGGACCCAATTCATGGGTTGTTAAATTTCTGGGTTATTTTTCTGAGAGTAACCTTATTGTTGGGTCAGAGAGTTGGGATTGATTGATTGATTTATTGATTGATTGATTGATTGAACCAATAATGCTTCATTCACACCAAGGAGGATAGAAGCAGCTTTTTGCTTCTAGCGCCCATGTTATGGGTCAAAATAACTTGGAAGTTGGGTTATGTTGACCCTCTGAATGGGTTATTTTTATAACCGAAATTATGGGTCAAAATAACTTAGAAGTTGGGCTATGTTGACCCTCTGAATGGGTTATTTTTATAACCCAAGTTATGGGTCAAAATGAATAACCCATTTTATTGCGTCAAAATAACCCAGGGGTTGAATCGGTCCCTTTGTAACCCAGGTGGGGGGGTTAAAAAAGTATAGTGCTCAGACATGTAGTATTCTTAGCATAGTCATGGTATAGTATAGTGTTCAGACATGTAGTATTCTTATCATAGTCATGGTATAGTATAGTGTTCAGACATGTAGTATTCTTATCATATAGTCATGGTATAGTATAGTGTTCAGACATGTAGTATTCTTATCATATAGTCATGGTATAGTATAGTGTTCAGACATGTAGTATTCTTATCATAGTCATGGTATAGTATAGTGTTCAGACATGTAGTATTCTTATCATAGTCATGGTATAGTAGTGTTCAGACATGTAGTATTCTTATCATAGTCATAGTATAGTATAGTGTTCAGACATGTAGTATTCTTATCATAGTCATGGTATAGTATAGTGTTCAGACTGTATTCTTATCATAGTCATGGTGTGGTATAGGGTGCAGACTGCAGACATGCCTGCCTGTGTGCATTGCATATGGCCTTGGCCTGTAATAGAGAGAGAGATCCTACGTCATTCTCCGAGGTGCCACACAGGCTGCAGGACTTGCACTCGATGCACTGCCAGCGGTAAGTCCTCACCGCCGCCGTCATGTTGACCGTGAACTGGAGACAGGAAGGGTGGCCTGGGTGTGACACGCACGCGCACGCACACGCACACACACACACACACACACACAGACACACACACGCACGCACGCACGCACGCACACACGCGTTTTTCACACTTTTAGACCATATCCGTGGTCATCATGGGCATAGCTAACAATGGATGCGAAAACAATGGGACATTTTCCAATTTTGTGTAGGCTATTCTTATGTCAAAAGTACATAATAATCCAATTTTAATCACTTCCTTTGAATGAAAACGTGATGCGTGAAGACTTGTCGAGGCCCGCATGAATAATAATTAATCTTGATTTCATTCACCTGTTTGATTCCCATAGCTGCAGTTCCTCCAAACACGTTTTTAATCTCATTCAAGATGACATCCAGACAGTGTATTACTCATTTTAAACTAAATCAGCATGCTAAAATATGTATATCTGAAAACATTATAGGTCAGAAATAAGCCACGTATAGCTGCATGCTTTGCTGCCCGTCTGTATCTGACTTGTAAAGTTTTGTAAACAAACAACTCCACGCATCGCAGAGCTATGTCCCATAGCCTGAAGGGATGTGACGCTCTGATTGGTTCAGAACATAGAGTATTAAAAGGATAGAGACTGAACCGGAGCGATAAAGCATAAATCTTTAGCTGTATTGATCTAATAGTTGTTGTTCTTCTTGTCTCCCCATCCGTATCATTTCTCCTACTTATTGTTGGGGTGGTTTGTCAATATTTAAAGGTTTGACTTAGTCAAACCTCTTAGTTTATTCATCTGGTGAACATTGACCTAAAACACCTTTCCTGTAGAAATGAGATTTGAGAGCTCTGTTGTTTTTTTCTGCTGAGGTCTCGGGATTCAAGTATTTTACCATGTCATGAAAACTGCATTACTGGAAATTGAAATGCTTTTGGATGGATTAAATAGCGGGGAACGCGGGTTACGCAGTAGAACTGTTAAAATCTCTGCCCACGTGCAATATTTCCTCACGGCACAACCAGCCAGCGGGCCCTGGCGCACAGGTTTGGGAATCGCTAATAATGTCTTGGTGGCCTCCCTGTCCAATCTTTATAGCTGTCAATAGTAAGTTACTCTGCAGTTTGTGAAGTTATAGCTGTAAATCACGATGCGGTGTTCAGTGGTGAAGACGGACTGCTTGTGGGCATGTGGACTTGCACAGTGACAGTCTATAGACTCTAAACTATAAATAACAGCCTTTATAAATACTTCTCAGAGAATCAATGAAACTTTTTTTACACAATCCCAACTTTCACATGTTTGTGAGTTTAACTTTCACTGCAGTGTTTGTTTATGGCCAGACCCTTTTGTGTATGTTTTGAGGGGACATACACATGTGTTAAAAACATTCATATGAATGTTTTTAACGTATGCATATTATGCAGAGAGATAAACCCTGTTATGGACAGTAGGCTACAAAAGAGATGCCAAAAAGAATGATCACATCATATGTGGTCATGTGGTCCATAGGGCAGGAGCCTAACTCCTGTTTGTGTAGCATGGGGCAGCTTGATGTTATGTACACACCCCCAGGACATGACTATGTCGCAGGGACTTGCACCCAATCCAACCCTTGCACCCAAGCAGGGAGGTCCAAATCAATGTTGTCAAATAGTTTCTGACTACCGGTATATACATATTGTAAATTAAACATCAGAACTTCTTTCTGTATCTCTTTCTGCCAAGTAATGTGGACGAATATTCTTTTTCACATCAGTGTTAGTAATTTGATGAAGGCACTAGACAGAGGTAACCGAGGAGATGACTCAAAGGTAAATAAATTGAGCATCACACTGTGATGATGTTGAGCAACCTGTGGAGCAGCCGTGTTTCATAATTATGACATAATCGAAGGCATAATTGAAGGCAATCAAAACATATGATCCTATATGTTCCACCCGAATGGTCACCGGATTCTCAATTAGCCTGAACCCTTACTGTGACAGTGACAGACTGTGACTCAAATAATTATCAGCCTGGTCATTTCCAGAAGATCAGGAAAAGGAAAACAAAAGGTATAGTAGTACATATGAATTACATAGGTTACAAAATTACAAACTAAAACTAACCCCAACATACCATGCATGTCCTCCTTCCGCTTCAGGAGTCAGCCCAGCTCCTTATCCAGACAACAGTCATGTCAAAACATGACTATTGTAACTCCTTCCTTACTGGCCTACCGGCATGTGCACTTAAGCCTCTCCAACTGATCCAAAATACCGCAGCTCGCTTGGTCTTCAACCAGCCAAAATTCTCACATGTCTCCCCCTTCTCCGCTCCCTCCATTGGCTCCCGGTCGCTGCCCGCACAGAATACAAAACTCTGATGCTGGCATTCAAGGCAACCAAAGGTATGGCTCCCCCATATCTTGCGAGTCTGATTGAACCCTACAAACCCTCCTGCGCACTCAGATCAGCCAAAGCAGGGAGGCTGCAAGTAACTTCACTAAAAACGCCGGGACAACGCTCCACACGTCCCAAACTCTTCTCCCTTCTGGCTCCAAAACTATGGAATGCACTTCCCATTGCAATCAGAACTGCAGCCTCACTTGCAATCTTCCATCGTAGTCTGAAAACCCACCTCTTCAGACCCCATCATGGCCCGTAGCACTTGCCCTACCCCCGACGACCTTACAGGCGTATGCAAAAGCTCAACTTATGTAACTTAGATAGCATTTTATGTAGACTTATACTGTAGCATTTTATGTAGACATACGTAGCACTATATATGTATAGTTTCATTAGATATTCCACTGTTACGTTCTTAACTTACGTATGATTCATGATAACTACTTGTTTATGTATGATGTATTGCCATGCTTTTTGTTCTTGCTTAATGTAAGTCGCTCTGGAATCAGAGCGTCTGCTAAATGCCTAAATTGTAAATTGTAATTGTAGCATAGTGCTATAGTGAGGCTTCACTACAGCATAGTGCTATAGAGCGTCGCAGTCCCGCCCCCTTTCATGACGACGCCAGGCCCAGGAAATTAATCCCAATGCATTTTTCCCATAGACATTTCAAAAAGTATTTATTTAAAGACCTTTTAAGCGTCGTACGAAGCCAACTCGAGTCGTGACAAATCATGACAACAAACACAATATTTTGGACCAAACAAATAATTACAAAGAAGAAAAACAACAAAAAAACTGTTGTAACCTGCCGTTTTTCTAATTCTTTGTTTGGCCCAAAACATTGTGTTTATTGTCATGATTTGTCACGACAAGAGTTGGCTTTGTCCGCGGTGTAAACGTCTTTAAATAAATTCTTTCTGAAAAGTCTATGAGAAAAATGAACAGGATTTATTTTCCGGGTCTCTCGAGGGGGCGGGACTGCAACTATAGTGAGGCTTCACTACAACATAGTGTTATAAGCTTCACTTCAGAAGTTGTGTGCTTACCCGAGCGCCCGCAGTCAGCGCAGGAGATGAGGTCTTCGGGACAGCCCGTCTTCTTGGAGCCTCCCAGACAGAAGTCACAGTAGCCGTTGGCGATCACCGATCCGTCTGCCGCTTTCTTAGCTGGAGGGAGGAAGCACAGAGACCGAAAACATCAAGGCACATGATTCCGTGTGGCTCCACCAGTTCAGTGCATAGATAACAACACAGGTGGGATGCTGTCCTTTATGTCGCATTCTGTCCAAGTGTGTAAAGTGCCAATGTTTAGCACAGGGGAAAAAAATATCTACAAAGAGGAAGAGGAAGAGAGTGAGGGAGAGAACACTGGTGGGCAATACCGCAAAGTCGCAAAAAACATCAACAAGCAGACATCACTAAAAGGTCACACAGGAAGTTGTACTGAGGCCCAGTGGCCCACACAGACTAAATGGGACACCAGTCCAAACGCTAGAGAGAGAAATACAGAGATAGAGTGATGAGAGGTGGGGTGTAAAAGTACAAAAAAATGATGATACATCATCATATTCCGGCCAATCACTTTTCTGTCCTCACTTTTTATCTTCACTTTTGAAGCCCTAAGCCACTCGCACACACAAAGCTGGGCAAAAATCTAAAGAAAAGCCAAATATAGGCAGAGAGATGTGAGACTGCACACTGTCCCAGCTGGGTACGGCTCGCCTCCATCTGCTTGTTTTGGTTAAACAAGCACCGAACAGGCCCTGCCGAAAGCCTGGGACTCGCCAAGCCTGGCTCACCCAGTGAGGGGGAGAGGGGGGGGTATTGTGAGAGGAGCAGAGATAGGGAGAGGAGAAGAGAGGGAGAGGATAAGAGAGGGAGAGGAGAAGAGTGGGGGAAGGAGAAGAGAGAGGGAGAGGAGAAGAGAGGGAGAGGAGAAGAGTGGGGGAAGGAGAAGAGAGGGAGAGGAGAAGAAAAGGAGAGGAGAAGAGAGGGAGAGAGGGAGAGGAGAAGAGAGGGAGAGGAGAAGAGAGGGAGAGGAGAAGAGAGGGAGAGGATAAGAGAGGGAGAGGAGAAGAGTGGGGGAAGGAGAAGAGAGGGAGAGGAGAAGAGAGGGAGAGGAGAAGAGAGGGAGAGGAGAAGAGAAGGAGAGGAGAAGAGAGGGAGAGAGGGAGAGGAGAAGAGAGGGAGAGGAGAAGAGAGGGAGAGGAGAAGAGAAGGAGAGAGGGAGAGGAGAAGAGAGGGAGAGGAGAAGAGAAGGAGAGGAGAAGAGAGGGAGAGGAGAAGAGAAGGAGAGGAGAAGAGAGGGAGAGGAGAAGAGAGGGAGAGGAGAAGAGAAGGAGAGAGGGAGAGGAGAAGAGAGGGAGAGGAGAAGAGAAGGAGAGAGGGAGAGGAGAAGAGAGGGAGAGGAGAAGAGAAGGAGAGGAGAAGAGAGGGAGAGGAGAAGAGAAGGAGAGAGGGAGAGGAGAAGAGAGGGAGAGGAGAAGAGAGGGAGAGGAGAAGAGAAGGAGAGGAGAAGAGAAGGAGAGAAGGAGAGGAGAAGAGAGGGAGAGGAGAAGAGAAGGAGAGAGGGAGAGGAGAAGAGAGGGAGAGGAGAAGAGAAGGAGAGGAGAAGAGAAGGAGAGAAGGAGAGGAGAAGAGAGGGAGAGGAGAAGAGAAGGAGAGGAGAAGAGAGGGAGAGGAGAAGAGAGGGAGAGGAGCAGAGATAGGGAGATGAGAAGAGAGGGAGAGGAGAAGAGAGGGAGAGGAGAAGAGAGGGAGAGGAGCAGAGAGGGAGAGGAGAAGAGAGGGAGAGAGGGAGAGGAGAAGAGAGGGAGAGGAGAAGAGAAGGAGAGGAGAAGAGAGGGAGAGGAGAAGAGAGGGAGAGGAGAAGAGTGGGAGAGGAGAAGAGAGGGAGAGGAGAAGAGAGGGAGAGAGGGAGAGGAGAAGAGAGGGAGAGAGGGAGAGAGGGAGAGGAGAAGAGAGGGAGAGAGGGAGAGAGGGAGAGGAGAAGAGAAGAGTGGGAGAGGAGAAGAGAGGGAGAGGAGAAGAGAGGGAGAGAGGGAGAGGAGAAGAGAGGGAGAGAGGGAGAGAGGGAGAGGAGAAGAGAGGGAGAGGAGAAGAGTGGGGGAAGGAGAGGGGAGGAGAAAGGAAGGAGGCGATGAGAGGAGGTAGGACGGAGACATACCTGGACTCAATATATAGCGCCGAGCGCAGAGAGACGAGCGCAGAGAGACGAGTGCTCCATGTGAAGCTATTATTGCAATAACTATTATTATGTGCTGTACTGTACAGTCTGTACTATAGGCTCTCTCCTTTGTTTTTGTTTCTCTCTCTCTCTCTTGCACTTCCTCTGTCTGTCTGTCTGTCTGTCTGTCTGTCTGTCTGTCTGTCTGTCTGTCTGTCGAGTCTGTCTCCTCTTTGTGATTGCATGATGGCTGTGATGGCATTGATGACGTGCATAGCAGGCTGTGTGTAACATGTCCTGTGTCCTCTCTGACACAATGGACAGGCTCTTCACACTGACTCACAGGCTGGACGCAACAATACGGATGCAGCACATTGTACGGAACAGGTTGCTATGCGCAAACTCACTCGCACACGCACGCACACACGCACGCACGCGCGCACGCACGCACGCACGCACGCACGCACGTACGTACGCACACACGCACACACACACACACACACACACAAAGGAAAGCACACGTGCGTACAGTGTGTGTACTGTATGTGCACGAGGCATAGCGGCTGGCAATATGAAATAATCAAATCCTTTCTAGTGATAGATTTGTGTGCGTGCGTGCGTGCGTGCGTGCGTGGCATGGCTCTCTCTCTCTCTCTCTCTCTCTCTCTTTCGTGTGGTCATTAATCCACCCATTCTTGGCTGGAGCTTTATCAGTGGGGGAGGGATAGACAGAGGGGGGAGTGGGGGGGCAAGTGGAGGTGCAGAAAGAGGTGGAAGGGGGTTGGTTGGTTGGTTGGTTGGTTGGTTGGTTGGTTGGTTCATTGGTTGGTTGGTTGGTTGGCAGGTAGACAAAAGAGAGGTAGAGAAAAGAAGGACATAGGGATGGGAGGTATGGATGGAGGAGTCAAGGAGGCATGGGAGGAAGAACGAGCTGGGGAAGAGAGAGAGGGGTGGATTATGAAGAGCAGAGGATGAGAGAGAGAGAGAGAGAGAGAGAGAGAGAGAGAGAGAGAGAGAGAGAGAGAGAGAGAGAGAGAGAGGGAGAGTTTCTACTTCACAGTCTCAGTCTGTCTCTAATCCCCCAGGGAAATAATACAATGAAATAGAATAAAAAAAGCACTCACGACTAGAGATAGAGAGAGAGAGAGAGAGAGAGAGAGAGAGAGAGAGAGAGAGAGAGAGAGAGAGACAGAAACACCAACACACTGTCTATACAGGGGGTCTGGGACCCCTAGGGGTCCTCATAGTTACCATAGGGGGTCCTCCAAATCTCTGTGTGACAGTTATTATTATTATTTTTTTAAACATTAACAGCATCTCTATTCTGAGGAACATTAGCCGAAAATAGTAGATCTCACTGTGAGGTGTTGTAGATCTGCTATATTCGCCTATTGAAGGTTTAAGTGGTTAAATGTCTGAAATGAACAAAAAAACTGTATGAGATCAGAATGTATCCTAATTTCTACATGAACACATTCCATCCAGGACGTCTGGAAACGTCATAGGGAATCCAATCGATGGATGCTATGGACGTGTGTACACGCCTCAATGATATCAGGCGAGAGAATAATATTCTGAATGTTTTCCTTTTTTTATTTTTGAGTGAGCCTCTATAAGGCCACCGTACGCTTCGCTCTTCATTCATATTAGCGTCCCGTTCACTTAGCTGTTAGTGCGGCAGAAAGAATGCCTCGTCTCTCCTAATCCAGGGCGCTCTCCGTGGTTTTGATCTGATGGATATACTAGCGCTTAATTTCTGCTCCTCATCCGCCTCTCGTTCAAAATATGAACGCTTTTTGGATCATGTATCGTATAAATGAAAACGAGAGCAAGGTAAGCTAGCAAAATATTTCTCGGATTGTTTCCGGGGGGTGGGGGGGGGTTCAGAGTAAAAGCGGCCATGTCTTTCCGGCAATCCAGAGCTCCTATTTTGAAGGAATCCCGGGAAAGATTGTGTTAAAAACTTGGGCCCTTAATTATTCATTTTGTGCCACTCCCACTTTGAAACACTGATGCTGATAAATGTTTTTGCCATTCCTGCCTTCACTTTTTTTTTTACTTCTCCTTCCTTGTCCTTGTTTCCAGGTGTAAGTTTCAACCACTCGTCTATTTTGGGGATTTTCTTCAGTTCTGGTTTTCATGTTTGAAACTGCCTCAAGCCGGTTTAAAAAAAGAAAATGATGCACCAAGCTATCTGGCAATTATCTTTTTTTTTATTGGCGGGTAAAGGCAATTGGGTTGTATTGAAAATAGCTACTTGTACATTTTTCAAACGTGTATGATTGCATGGTAAATTATTCATAATCAATATCATAGTATATTAATTAATGAATAGGGCTCAAGTGGTTAAAATAATGTCCATGAAAGTTTGTTGCTCAATATATCATAATATTCTAATATGATTTCAATGGTCGTACTGGAATACAGTACATTACATTACCAAGCATCTACCATTCCCATAAGAGCAAAATTACTTGTCAACAGCACAATAGAATTACACCTTAAACTATATGTCCAAGTGAAAACCAAGGAAGACCATTTATACCACAGAATAAAAATAAGAAGGCCTGAGTTGTGATGAGGTTCTTTTTTTAATTCTGATTTCAGAACTGAGTATTCTCTTAACTGTAACATTTTATCTCTCAGTTTTTTCAAACTCTCAAACAACTCAGAATTCTGAAGATAGATGAAAACAAAACAAAAAAGAAAGTCATTTCAAGGGCATGATGTACTGTACAGAGATATCCAGGCCTTGTCAAAACTCACAATTCAGGTGCGGGGAAATGAGATGCTGCATATACAGTGCTGCAGATGTGTGAATAGAGGCATACACTAAATGGTTATGTGATACAGTGTATGCATCTGTGTAAGACAACGCCTCAGCCGTGCAGGGCTTTTCCTCGGTCTATGGATATTTACAAACAGTTTACTGTATGGCTAAGAAAAAAGCAACATGGGCCTGGAGCCAGAGCAAACATGTCTGCTGCCTTTGTTTCTGTCAAAGAAAGGTGCTTCTTTCTTCCCTGCACTGAAGAACGAGCATCATGATCCCTGGTGAGGTGTAGTAAGCACACACACACACACGCACATGCACACACACACACACACACACACACACGCACGCACGCGCGCAGAGTGAATCAGCAGGTCCTGAATCTGTATCTGATTCTGTGCAAGCTGGGCTGGCCACTGGCCTGCCTGCACAGAAAAGAAAACTCCCATCGATGACTAACCGCCTGCGGTCATGTCTAAAGACCCGCCTGCAACCACACACACGCACACACACACACACACACACACACACACACACACACACACACACACACACACACACACACACACACACACACACACACACACACACACACACACACACACACACACACACACACACACACACACACACACACACACAGCGCCGCTTGGAGAGACAGGAATGACAGGATGGAGAGGGAGGGGAGGAGGGAGAGGGAGACGCACACAGACAGACAGGTGGATAAACATGGAGACAGCTCCTCACTGCTGCCCTCCTCATCTTCTCCTCCCCGCCCTCCTCCTCATCTTCTCCTCCCCGCCCTCCTCCTGTCTCCAAATCTAACAAGCCTCCTTCTCCGCTCAGCCCCCCCACCCCCCTCTAACTTCCTGGTGTGTATGAGTCTTCTCCACTCCTCTCCTCTCCTTCCCTCCTTCGTTCCCCGTTCCCTTTCCTCTTCTCTTGTGCCCTTCCCATCCATCCCTCCGTCCCTTCCTTCTCTACCCCCCCCCCCCTCCCCCCCCTCACTCTCTCTTTCCTCTCTCCAGTATTCTGTGCCAATTACTGGGAGAATATGAGCAGAACAGCACACTTCACAGCTTTTCAAGTGTTGGAGAGAGACGTCCCCCTGGGAATTATCCAGCCAGAGATGAATCCTCAAATGCTCCTCGCCCTCTTCCTACTAAGCCCCCCCTCTCTGTCTCTGTATCTCTGTCTCTCTCTCTCTCTCTCTGTCTGTCTGTCTGTCTTTCTTTCTTTCTCTCTCTCTCTCTGTCTCTCTCTCTCGCTCAGTCTCGCTCAGTCTCTCTCTCTCTCTCTCTCTCTCTCTCTCTCTCTCTAGCTCTCTCTCTCTCTAGCTCTCTCTCTCTCTCTCTCTAGCTCTCTCTCTCTCTCTCTCTCTCTCTCTCTCTCTGTGTGTGTGTGTGCTGTTTTCTCAACACATATCGGCCTCTCTCCCCCTCCTGGTTTCGCATTCCATTTTTGTTTAGTTTATAAAAGACGGGGTGCAATGGTTTTTGGGGCATTTTATTTTGAAGTTTCACTCTGAAATGGAAAGCGGTGTATTTGTGAACCAATCAGAGCGTTGCATCCCTGCAGGCTATGGGACGTAGCTCTGTGCCGTGCATGTCCGTGCAGTTTGTTTGTTTACAAGTCACAGAGACGGGCAGGGCAGCAAAGCTCCTGGCTTATATGTCTAACCTACTGTATAATGTTTTCAGATACATATTTTAGCGTGCTGATTACGTTTACAACAGGTAATACACTTTATGGATGTCATTTTTGAATGAGATTAAAAACTGTAGTAATGTAATCAAAACCAGCTGTGTATGGAGGAACTCGTAGCGATGGGAATTAACCAGGTGAATGAAATCGAGATACAATTTTATTCATGCGGGACTCGCACATCGTTTTGTTTTATTGTATTCTATTTTTGTGTTCTGCCCTGTGAAGCACTTTGAGCTCCATTTATGTATGAAAGGTGCTATATAAATAAAGTTTTGTATTATTATTATTATTATCACGCAGCACGTTTCCGTTCAAAGTAAGTCATTAAAATTGGATTTTTATGGACTTTTGATTTAAAAATACACAAAAATTGACCACGTATTCACCTTTTTCTTACAGCCCATAGTGCATTCCGTTTGTGTGTGCATAAGTTCCTCTTTCTCTTACTGTGTTGCCAGTTTTGCAAGAGAAACAAGTGGCCAGGTCTATGAAAACAAGCACAAATGAAAATAGCTGATCTACAAGCTCACAGCGACACATTGTGAGGTTGTACATCGTAAATCGAAATATTTTGAATATTTTTAAAATATTTAAAAAAAGGCACAAAATATGTTCAGATGGATGTCTGTGGATAATTACATAGCCTATTAATCTGGGGTTCCTTGATGTGAAGAAATGTGGAAGCAAGCCCAAATAAGCAACTACTATACACTTTAGAATCAAGCCCCAAAAAACATCAACCAGCAACTACCAATAATTTATTTGCAAGTGACTTTACAGAAAAAACAAGTCAAAGGTTGCTTATAATAAGCAGACATGGCAACACGGCCTGAAGGAAGCAAAGCACACACACACACGGAGCCCCAGTAGGCTACCTTGGCAGGGAAAAACGTGGATATGCTCTAAAAGTACTACGTCTTTAAGATCATCGAGTCAGTGTGAAGTAAAAACAAAATTAAAAGCCCTTCACGCCAGTTTAATGCCAGTTCCCACAAAAGACAAAATAAAAATGGATGATAGATAAATAAACAAGCACATACTGTACGGTAACCTAGACCTATATGCCATGCCATATGTAGAAGGGTCAAGTGGTACGTTACAAAGTTAGCATGAGCAAACAACACTCTATAAGGAGGGGAGAATTGTATGGATTTCCTTTTCCCTTTTATGTGAATCGCGTGCACATGCAACGTCGGTGTCATCATTACTGATTGGTCCACGTGTGAATGGCTTTGTTTTGAAAACACAGAGATATGCAGAAACTCGGGCCTCTGCCCTGGTTTTGGCAGCATGCATTTGAGGGATCTCTCACGGATGCTAGTTATTCTACCGATTAATGTTGTCTTTTGTTTGTCTTTTTGAAGCTTGCCTGGGAAACTTCCAGTGGTTTCTTGTGCCCTGATATCTACCTGTATCTGTCTGTCTGGGTGTAATCCACGTAACTCGAGAACTCAAACTCGAAACTGCATTTCCAACTTGCATCGGGCACCGCTGTATAGGCCCCACGGGTACCGCTTTAATATCTTCAAAGCACAAATATAGTTTTACAACTGAAATCTGGTTTTCAGACGTCCACATATACTGAATGCAAATCAGGGCCTCACGAAATGCCTTAGCATGCATTTGTGAACGTGGGTCTCGTTGGATTGTTATTTATGTCGTTTCCTGGATGTTCTCTGTGAATTACCCACATTTTGGTGGATCAAACGCATAATTCAGATGATATGGAATACTATAAACAAGGGCAAAACTAAAGCAAATAACAATGTAATGAACAATATGTTCAACCATTCCCTCGATATCTTTCAATATACTGAAATACTGAAGCTTTAAGTTAGTCGTTTCTGCGAAACAAACATCTCTCCAGCTCTTTAATAAACAGAAAACATACAATTTCAGTACCCATTTATCAGCATCAATTTTGAAAATGTAGCTGGAGAGATGGGGGGACAAACATAGGCATAGCAATGATTACTATCCGAAACTGGGGCTATTTCTTTTGACAAAAAGTATAGACTACCTTTTTTGGGAATTCATTTTACAACATTTGCAGGCCCTGGGTTGATAACCTGGCCTGGTGGATGTTCTTTTTTAAGTGGTTTTTGAGTGGTGCAACCACTCCAATGAACAGCAATGTCCGTGTTAACCTATGTGACTATGTGTTAACCTATGTGTTAACCTATGTGTGTGACTATGAATAGCAGTAGGGGCAAAAGTGGTGCTGTTGTGCCAGAAACAGAGAGAGATAGATAGTGCTGCACTGTTGCCTGCTAATGAGAGACAGAGAGAGAGAGAGAGAGAGAGAGAGGGGGGGGGGGGGGGGTGGGGGTGGCAGGGGGAGAGGGGAGTTGCACCACTCAGTTCACACGGGTGTGATTTTTTTTTATCATGCTCAAGTGGTCATTTTATAGCCACCCTTTAGTGTTTTATGAAATTACGCTTCTGTCCTCCCCCCCCCCGCCCCCCTCTCTCTCTACCCCTCTCTCCCCCCTCTCTAACCCCCCCCCCCCACCACCCTCTCTCAACCTGACCTGGGTGCTGACCCACGGCCGGTCGATACTCTCCTCCTCCAGCTATAGCCGCAGCAGCAGCCTCATCAAGTTAGCACTCGCATCCTGGGGATTAACCCCAACAACACACATTAACACACGCACGCATGCACGCACGCACACACACACACACACACACACACACGCACGCACGCACGCACGCACGCACGCACGCACGCACGCACGCACGCACGCACGCACGCACGCACGCACGCACGCACGCACGCACGCACGCACGCACACACACAGCTGTTCCCATCTCTTTTCTTTCCATTTCCACCTCTACGTTTCATGAGTTATGGTCCGCTTTCTGTCTCCTCTATATTTGTGTCCGCCTTTCGCTTTGTCTCTCTCTTGTTTGATGTTCTGTGCAAAGCACAATGAATTGCCTCGTTGTTGGAATGTGCTATACAAATAAAACTGCCTTGCCTTGCCTTGCCTTGCCTTGCCTTGCCGGCCGGAGAAGAGTCTGGTTTATAGTCCTTCGTGTGATGGTGATCCTCGCCCGACATTGCTGGTCTATGAGCTCACCATGCACGTGTTGACAAAAGACACAGTGCCACACTTCTGTTCATTACAGATTCATCAATCCACAAACTAATCTAATTTAATCTAATTAATCTATTATTATGGTCACTGTCGGACAGAAACCTTGTAGCCTATCTCCATATTATAATTTTTTCCCGTAACTTAATGCCCTACATCGCCATACAGTGAGTGTCACGCAAAAACAGCGGATCTGCAAGCTCCCAACACGTCACAATGCCTTCTGGGCTTGGAGATCAGCTATTTTAGCTATATTTTTGAGACATTTCTAAGTAAAGTGAAGTGGAAGTGTGTCAGTGGGTTTTTATAAATAAAGAGCTAGAGACTAAATAATAACTACTTTAGATGCATTGCAAGGCAGGTTCTTTTTCATCCATTTCCTGAAAAGTAACGCTTCTGGATATGCAAGGTTTCCACCGACAGCGAAAATGATTTATTTTGCAGATGAGAATTGGGGCCTCATGGGGGCTCTGCTCTGGAGGGGAAGGTACTGTATGGGCTGGTTCCGGAATTTTCACTTCAGCTGCGCGGCTGCTTGCTATACGGCCACTTCCTCCCCCGTTTGGCGGTCGTTGACCTGCGGGTTAATCTCTATAAACAGACATCTGCGTGAATATAAACGGGTTACTCGTGAAACTGGCGGATGGGGGTTCCAACCAAGATTGCACATTCATAAGAGGGCAACTTTAATCTACGCATGAGCTGATGAGAGACTGATTAATTTTACACAACACACACACACGCCTATTCTGTTCTGTTCTGTTCTGTTCTGTTCTGTTCTGTTCTGTTCTGTTCTGCTCTGCTCTGCTCTGCTCTGCTCTGCTCTGTTCTGTTCTGTTCTGTTCTGTCCTGTTCTGTCCACACATTCTCACTCCCAAGATGGTCAACGGGTGATCAGCTTGGGACGGGATTTTTCCAAAGGGCAAATGTCCACGTTTGGACACCACGTGCCTCCGTTTCAGCC
>NC_136792.1:41577017-41579517 GCF_951216825.1 Electrona antarctica | reverse complement strand
CTCTCTGTCTCTCTCTCTCTCTCTCTCTCCTCTCTCTCTCTCTCTCTCTCTCTCTCTCTAATCCATTCCTCATCCTCTCCTCCCCTCTTTCAAAATCGTCTACCACTTCTTCATCTCTCTCTCTATCCCTCCTCTCTCTCTCTCTCTCCCAAATAATTATTTTCCCTTTCCATTCCAATGTACATATAACACTGTATGCTTTAGGAGGAGCTCTGGCCGTCACTATAGCAACCAGATTGCTAGGCAACAGACCTTTCTACATTCCTTTCCTATGTGGTACAGTAGCAGCAACAATCAGCCAGCCATCCAACCATCCAACCATCCATCCATCCATCCATCCATCCATCCATCCATCCATCAACCATCCATCCAATAGAGCAGTGGTTTTACCCATTTCATGTCCATTATGTATTCAGCATTTGAGCCACAGACCACCATTTGATGACATTTAGCCTCTAAGACCCAAAACTAAAGAATATGTCCACATTTCCATGCTGTATTGACGTCGGTACCGTGCGGAGAGATAACGGGCAAACGTTGATCAAAATGACAATTCTTCTACATTCACTAATTATGTAGACTTCTTGTACATTAAGTAATGCAGATGTTTAACAATAATGTTACTATTGATAGTGTAATTAAACCAAACCAATGATGAAGCCTAGATCCGGAGCAGACCTGTCGTTGATGCAGGTGACAACGCCTGCGTTCATCGATGCCCGTCTAAAAGTACCTTTAACCCATTCAGGCCTGACGTCGAAATTAAAAATGACAATTTTCTGAAAGATTTGAGGCACATTTTAATGATTTCTCAAAAATAGCAGACCTACAAGTTCGCTATGAGCTTGTAGATCTGCTATTTTCCAATAGCTAAAGTTTAACGTATAACGCTTAAAACACCAAAAGGGGTTAATCGCAGTTCTTTCGGCCACTGTAATCGTGGCATACATGACATTTTCATATGCCGTCTCCATCGGGGGGAAACCCCATATGTCCAAAAACTGAGACTTTTCAGGATTCACATTCAGAAGCATCAAAAGTAGCAGATCTACAAGCTCAAAAACACGGCGCCGCACAAAGCGGCGCGCCGTGCCGTTGTCGATGGGCTACTTTGATGCGTCTGATGCTTTCGTGTCACACTGTAGTATATGATCAAGTATAGGAGTGTGATTGGTTGAATGTTTAGCCCTGGCTCTATATATGTGATTTGAAAGGTTTTTTTTCCATATCCCTAAAGTAGGCAGTTGCATCTGCCGAAACGTTGGTTCCTACTCTGCGTCCTAATAAATAATAGGCACTTTGTCTATAGGTGCTGCCAGACTTATAAAAGAGCCGCGGACGTTCTCGGCTGTCCGCAGCTTATTTTTCCGGGTTTTTAGACAGCTGGTGGATGGAGGCTCCACCTCCGCGGACGACTTGCGCGACAGCCAGATTCCCGGAAACGCTCTCCTCCGCGGCAGTCGTCCGCGGAGGTGGAGCTTGTTTTCCATCCACCAGCTGTCTAAAAACCCGGAAAAAGAAGCTTCTTCTGTCCGTGGCTGTCGGCCGTTTTGCGCTTAGGTGTGGAAACACTGTATCAGTGTGTGCGGCCACTCTTTTGTCTTTTTAAGACTTATAGGAGTATAGGAGTATAGTATAGGAGTAGGGCATTGATTTAGGGTGAAAAAAAACACAAAACGTTAGGATATGGAGATAAGAGGATTGTCTTTCTACGTGAAATGTTACAGTGCATGTGACTTCTGCCCTGGGAAGCCATTTTGAGAAACGGAGAAAATGTTGGCGGGAAAAAAAAACAACAGAAACACACTGACCTTCAGAGAGCTCAATTACACACGCACGCACGCACGCTCACACACACACACACACACACACACACACACACACACACACACACACACACACACACACACACACACACACACACACACACACACACACACACACACACACACACACACACACACACACACACACACAGTGTCCCTGCTGTTCCACACCATAGGACCGTCTGTCCATCCCGATAAAGTGGTCTGTGAATCTCAATTCAGATTTAGGGGGTGGGTCGTGGGGTATAATGACAACTGTCTGTCTGTCTGTCTGTCTGTCTGTCTGTCTGTCTGTCTGTCTGTCTGTCTGTCTGTCTGTCTGTCACTTTCCTCTCCTCTCTCCGTCTCTCCCTCTCTTCAACCTCCCCCCCCCCCTCTCTCTGCCCACACGGAACCCAATTTCAGGTGGGCTGCGCCAACCTCTACAGTATAAACATCCCTCTTTTTCCTCTCCTCTGTCCTCCATGCTGTCCCCCTTTGTCCAGTCAGTGCTCCTCCAAAACTCATGTGCACCCATGGCCCTCCCTCCCTCCCTCCCTCCTACACCCCCTGATCCCCTTCTCTCTTCTATAACCACTCTGGTTCGGAGGTAAGCAGGAAAAGGTAGACGTAAAAAAAAAAAAGAAAAAAATCTAGTGCAGTGATGAATTTTAATGCTATGCTGTTCATTTCAA